>NC_058054.1:7343415-7648564 GCF_020085105.1 Siniperca chuatsi
AAAACAAAGATATCTCAGAGAGTCCTGCGCACAATATGACAGCTAATCAAAAAGAGGACGGCTGTCAATAGGCTTCATGGACATTGGTCATTCTGCTGCAGTGCAGATGGATTATGGTGAGAGAGATGACTCAGTCTGTCAGGACTCCCATCTTCAACCCAGCAGGAGTGCTAGCCGATAATCGAAATCTCTGGCAGGGGTCATCGGGTTGACGAGTGTGTTTGTGTGTTGTACGTGTGGGTGCATTTTAAAAGAGTAGGGGGGGAGATGGAAAAACAAGAAAGACAGAAAAAGATGTATAAAGATGAATATACAGGGGGGGGGAAAAGAGACATAAGAGAGAGTGAGCCAATATATGAAGCCAAGTAGCAGACGGCGGAGGCTTAATGGGGTGTGTTTGTGTGAGTGAGCGTACAAGCTTTCAATAGTGTGATTGCTTCTGTGTATTGAAAATTACGGACACGGTTTATGTGCTATGTGAGCAGCGGGCAGCAGATCTGAAGCTCGTCCGTGTTTGCCAGGCTGTAGCGCCAGTCCTCAGTGATCAATTTCCCAGAGTGCCGCTGGGTGTAGAGACCCCTCCTATTTCCCATCATGATATTCAATAAACGTCTGACAGGGCTCAGGCCTGTGGTCAGCTTCATTTATCTGGGCCAACTGACTGCAACTCCTTGTTCACACCAAAGTTGATGTCAGCCAGCGATGTTTCCAGCAGCGGGGCCCAAGGATTTTTCAGATTTATATTTTATTTTTTTAAACCACTTACTCGGTTCAGCTGGCTCCGACCTTTGGTATCAACACCAGTACTTTAGTATCCGTCTACATAGTGGAGACAAATATCAGTGTCAAATCAACTGTCAGAAACTCTATTGTAGTCTCTGAAATCTGAACCAGGAACAGTTCAAACGGATATATCCTCAACAAATGACTCCATACTAATCAAAAACAGCCAATGTGTCATTTTACCTCTTTTTAATGGAAGTGGTGACCATTGTTCTGGAAGCCGCACAAAACAGCTGCTTTGATCCTCTGCTTTGGCTCTAAAAATCACTAGACCAGGTTTGACACTTTAAGCATTTAAAGTGAGATAAACAATTGCTCAATTGTCACATTTCCCTCAGCGAAAACATCATATTAAAAAGTGCCTTTGTTTTCATTTAAAATCATAATCCATAGGAGGTATTGCAAGATGACATCGCACTAGGTTTAGATAGCATGCTTATGGCTAACTCTTGAAAAACCAATTGTTGTGCTGTCTTTATTATAACGACAAGTTGCTCAAATTTATGATACCCATTTAGCTTGAATATGGACAGAAAATATCTGGTGGAACACAGCTCACCTTGAGTTTGCAAGAAATCAGATTTGTTGTCCAAATGGCCCTTTTTGCCTTAAAACAGTAAAACATTGAATACTTATCTGGTATTAGCATTACAGCCTTTGTTTTTCTAGAATAACAAAATAATTTGAAATGAACATACACAAATCTGCACTAACTACTATTGACATATTATCATCCTTATAAAGATGAAATGATATGGCGTACGCGTACAGCTGCCTGCTACTGCTGAAAACAATGCTAATGAGAGCGGTGAGAGTAATCAAAACATACAGTTGCAGGGTGAAAAACCAAAATGATGAGCTAAAAGACACTAAAACAGAAACACTGAAATCACAGTCTGACACAGTCTCAACAAAACTGATTACCAAAAACTTGACAAACCTACTACTTATTGAAGGGATATTGCATTGGATAATACTGTATAAACAGTTATAGTAATGTGTCCACTCAGAATTTTGTGTGTGTTTCTCAGAGGCAGCTGAACCACAAACGTGAGCAACACCAATGTCTGCTCTTGCTTGTGGCAAAGATTAATGTGACTTATTTACTTTTCTGAGGCACAAGTTGAAGGGGAAGTATAAAAATTGTTTTTTAATAGGCTCATAATGGAAAATCTTACAAGAAAGATACAGGACCCAAGACCGTCTGTTTTGAATGCAGAGCACATGTTCTAAAGGTGCAATGAGGAGTAATAGGTGTTCATTTGTGAAGGTCGGCCCGACTGAAAGCCACAATCCATTTGGGAATGAGGTGAATGCACAATTCCTCGCCGCAATCCTGCCTATCCATTCTGCTGAATTTCATGGTGGCCCCTCCATACTGAGACCAGGAGGCACTTGCATTTCACACTTAGAGCTGTCACCATGGAAACGACACAAAGAATCTGTTGGTGGATGTTGAACATAACTTTCTGTTCTGTGTCCAAATTAAGGACAAGCGTGGACACGCTTAGAATAACAAAAACACAGGAGCACAAATAAATAGCTGCCTACGCAAAAGGCATAAAAGATGACAAATGTGAAATCTTGACATTAACAAATGGATGTTGAAAATGTCTGGATTACATCAACATTGGTCTGTTCCTGTGGTTTTTTAGTGTGCCCAACTGACCCTGGTGTTTGTATGGGTCTCTTACCTGATGGATGATCTCAGACACTGGCAGCTGGTCCACATACGAGTACTTCTCTTTTTGCAGCTCTCCATTCACAGCACTAAAAGAGATAACACACACACAACACACTCTTTTGGCATCTACCTGAAGTAAGTAAATTGCACTTTGGAAACATTAAGCTTTTGTTATGTGGGACGCCATTAGTCAGTGATGAAGAAAAGCTGTCAGGAAGAGGAACAGACTCCAGCGTTTCTGTTGGCAGTGTGTGTGTGTGTGTGATTGACAGATCATTTCAGAGTCACGTCAATGATATGCAATGCAAATTCATGCAAATGAACCCATTTTTTTCCTCTTGATAAATGGGAGAAAAAAATCCTGTGGAACCATAAGAGTCAAAATCATATTGACAATAATGGATGTGATCGGAATGGATCCTGTGTATATCACTACAAAACTCAAAAGGACAAGACAAACAAACAAACAAACAAACAAGAAATTTGTGTGATAGAAAGTGGTTCTACACATAAAATCTATCTTTTGAGCAACCCATTCACTACCTTCTGAAGTAAACATCAATGCAGCAATCGATGAAAGTTAGAGGGAGCTTCAGAGTCAACTTCAATACTCATTCGGGGTTGGCGATATATTTGTTGAACAGGTAAACAACCAAATACAGCTAATGTTTGTTGTTGATGCTACACAGCAAACATCAGCTCTCCATGGCGTCTCATCTGCTACGATTTTACAAACAGTCAGCAGCAGTGATGGTGCGTCATCTTGGTAGCTCTTTGCCAGTTTAAAGAAATACAAATGAAACATTCCACTTCAGCTTTTAGTATGGCATGAGCAGTGAGGCACAGAATTACCTGAATCCACAAAAAACAATGGAAAAAGGCTTTCCAAGAGAGTCAGTAATAACACAAAGCATGCAGAAAAGTGAGATAATTTAATATACTTCAATATGTGCATCCTGGCACTCATGACATAAAGAACCAAAAAAGGCTTGGACTGGCAGCTACTCTGGATTGCAGCGTCTTTCAAATTTGGGTAATCTTCCTCAGACAATCCAAGCTACCTGAGTCAGTCTGTACTACCAACATTGGCTGGTTATGATAAACATGTAAACATGGTTATGATACGCAGCCTTCAGTCTAATCTCTTAAATTCCACCAATTACACATTTCACTCCTATAACACTGTTGGATTCACAATGTTTAAGAAAAGTATCAAAATCGATGCAGAACCAGACATATCTTTTTTATTCAACACATTATTCTTCCTTGTCAAAGCCTGGTGCCTACATTACCCACAATGCAACTCGACCACCGACAATTCAGTCAGAGATTCGGATGTGTTAGCTAGTAGCAACTAATGTAGCCTCGAGCCGCTAGACTCAAAAAGAGATGAGGAGCGTGCTACAGAGCTAAGATCACTTCTTTCTAACTCCACACATCCACTCACAAAAGGCTTTATACAACTTTGTTCACATATGCAGTAGCACACCTCCCAACACTTGTAAACTGACTTTGATGTGTAAAATCTGTGGAGTTCCCCTTTAAGTACAACAGTAAAACAGTTGGTTGACAGGTGGTAAGCTTTCAGACAGATTTCGCTAAACAACAACTGGAAAAAACAGAAAGCTTTGGGTTGTGGAGGAACCCATGCATTTGTATTTCAGAAATGTAGTTCTCTACATCTACCACTAGAACTTAGGCATATCTTAGTGAGAAAATATTTAAAGACTTTACATAACTGACTACTTTTGTATGTGTTTTCTAAGCAACTAAGCTACTGACACTCGGTTGGAAAACTTGGTATGTGTAAAATATGTATCGATGTATCTAAGGCCAGTATACAAAGATGCATAACCTGATGTAAGAACAAAACTCTGCTCAGTTTTCAAAGTGAAAGATGGACTCTTCCGGGCCTTTCATTCCTTTAGGAAAGCTGATTGTAAAACACGTGAATTGTGGGTTAGGAATAAAGCCATTTACATTTAAACTAATGCTCTTGGCTACAGCGACTTAATGTATATTAATGAAGTAAGTTGTGGTTCAGTGTGTCTTGCTCAAGGACACTGAAAAAGGTCACGACATGGCAGTTGATGGATAGACATTAGTAAACGTGAGACAAGATGTATTAAACCTGTGACCTTTAAGATACTGGTTATCCAGTCACAGGGCTCTCCTGCTTCCATTGTTGCCCAGTATTAAAAAAGCATTAATGAGACACACCATCACACTGGGTGACATATTCCATCATTCCAATGAACATGGGCACAGTATTCAGTCCCACATACATCGTCCTGCTGCTGTAAATACTCACTAGAGTATTTATTACTCGTCTGAAAATAGTATCCCAAACAAATACACAATTTACTCTTGTTTTATTTTGCTACAGTACCCAGCTGTTTTAGGCTCAATTGCTGCGTCTTTTTAAAAATTAAACTTTATATTTGTGACCTGTTTTTAAAGCTTCACGTCTTTAGTATGAATGGGCGTGGGGATGAGAGCAACAGACAGTCTGAGAAGTCAGGAAATATTCGGAGGCAGGCTATTGTTGAGTTTGGTCTTTCCATTGGATTTGTTGACAGTAACAAAAATATAAAATATCACCTGCCTTATGCTTTACAGCTATATTGTCAATGGTTTTCTCATCAGCATTAATCACAAATTTGGTTTGCAAATGAAAAGTACAATGCAGAAAAATGTCCCATTCTTGCTACTACTGGCTGATTTACTCTACTTGACCACAGCATTACTTTCTGGTGTCAGATTTATTCAGTGTTGGAAATCTTGGCCACTAAGTGATGAATTAAAACTTAACTACTAACACCTTCAGTACAGTATTAGCTAAATGACTTGTCAGGTGACCTCCACCTTGAAAAAATCTAATTTGGTCCCCCTTCATTGCTTTTCTGGAAGAAGTCCATATTGATTCGAATGATAACTCCCTTAGAGGATCGGTGTAGAGTGGCTACTAGCTATGGGGGTTTTTTCCTCCACTTTTTTTCTGAATTTAACTTTAAAATTCCTGTTAACAGTATTTTTCTTTTGATTTTCTGTTTGTTTTGTCACCTTGTACCCTCTTAACTATGTTAACTATGTATTCTTGTAGGTTTACCATGTTCTGTTGCACTGGCTCTATTTTATGGGAAACTGAAACATTCAACTGTGTCAACTTTGTAAACACTAACAGAACTTTAGTAAAAATACATGCGACTAAAAACAAAAGCACGAAACAAAAACAGAACTGTTAGGTGTTATGTCATTTTGACAAACACTTGTCAAACCCATTATGACTATTTGGATCCACCAACACGCCAAGGGCAGTTCTGAAGTGCTTGTATGCTTTCATGTTTGTCTCCAACATCACAATCTGATATAGAGTCAGGAAGAAGAGTCTCAGCTAAAGGTCACTGTTGAGTGGAGGTTCAACTGAGTGACTGTCTTTGGCTAATCAAAGAAAGTTCAGGTCAGACAGCTGCTGACAAAGTGGACCATATCCCCCTGTGAACCACCATGGCTCTCCTCCAACCACTTGCTGTGTGAAGCAACCCGTTCTCCTTTTTCTCTGTGTTCTTCTCTCTCAGCTACTTTTGCTCAACATTTTTCTCTCTGGCTTTTGTTCCCTTGCCCTTCCTTCATTATTTTCCTGGCTTTATCCCTTTCTATTCAACTGCATTTCTCTGCCCCTTCTCTCTTCTCACCCCGTCTGTATGGTAGTGAAAAAGTTGCTCTGACAGACAGGAAAAGAGACAGAAGAAAACAGGCCGGGCTGGCAGGCAGGGAGACGATCTCCTGCTGAGCCCTCTATGTGCTCGTAGCTCTTTCTACCACTGGAAACATGTCACTTAGTGCACCGACGTCTCACCACTGATTCCCCCCCTTTTCACTTAGCACAAGAGATGAGCTCTAATTCAATTCAAACCACTTTCCACTTTATTTTCGATAAAGAGATTTTTGGAGAGGATTTTTCAATCCACTCAGCTGATTCTAATGGATGTGACTGCCCCTCCCCACCTCCAGCTCTGGTATCACTGCTGTCTCCAGCTGCCGTCTTTAGGTCAAACAAATTTCCTTTTAACATCTGTTCTACTAATGGCCCAAGTAGGTTTTGTAGACTCTATAGAGCGCTGCAGGTCACAAATTAAAATAAATTTACTTTACGACTCAATGGGATATGAATTCAGCTTTAATTTGATACTATTACTGTTATTATTTTGGGAGCCCTGTAACCCACAGGAAGACATGTCTTAGTCAACAGCAACCTATGGCTGGAAGTGAGTAACTACACAATGTCAATACACTGTTAAGTCTATGTATAATGAAGAGGACTGAGGAGGTCCATTAAAATGTTCTCTCCATCAAGTGCAATTCACTTAATGGAAGAGCCTGTTCTGAGGGAAACCGGGCATTTAGAAATGGGTGAGAGGAGAGGAGAGAGTAAGAGAGGGATGAGAGCGAGAGAGGAAAGCAAGCAAGAGAACAAGTAAGTGACAGGCATACACACTTGAACACACATGTTCCCATCTTCTCTAAATATCCTCCTCCACTTGTCTGAGTGGCCGAATGAGCTGACAAAAGTGGATTAAAATGGCACTATATTTAATAAAAGGTTGTTCCAGAGGACATATGTGATCTTTTCTCAGTTTGAACACACGCAGATTACTACAACCCATTTTCAGGTCTTATGAAACGCTACCAGTGGTGTCCGGACGATGGGGTCTCATAAAGATCCTGTGTCTCTTAGTGATGGTTTTTTGAGATGATCCAGATGTGTTGGCAAAGGGTTTAACAAAGAAAATCCCAATTCATATGAGATTTATTTCTTTAAGGGAGGTGGGATGATTACTGTAAATGGGGCAGCAACTAACGATTATTTTCATTACTGATAATCTTCCGATTATTTTCCCAATTAACTGATTGCAAAAAGGATTAAGTGAAAAATGCCCTTTATAATTAGAGCCTTAGGTGAGAAATTCAAATTGCTTGTTTAATCCAACCAACAGTCTAAAACTCAAATATATTCAGCTTACTATCATATATAACAAAGAAAAGCAGAAAATCTTCACATTTGAGAAGCTGGAACCAGCAAATGTTTGGCATTCAGGGCAAACAGGATTAATAGATCATCAAAATAGTTGCTGGTTAATTGTGGATTGACCAATCAATTAATTGACTAATTATTTAACTACTACTGGTAATCCCATCCAGAACGCACATGTGATATTTCATCCCATATAATTACAGCTCTGATTTCTTACTGTATTTTCTTTCCCATAATTTAAGTCCAGGGAGACACTTGTATTTCAGAATCAGAAATACTTTATTGATCCCTGAGGGGAAACTCTTTTGTTACAGCTTCTCACTATCACGTCAGTGCACTCAGGAATAGAATTTCTGCATTTGTGTGCATAAAGCTGCATTTCCTGTTACTGAATTTCATCAGCTCAGCACACAGTTTCAGTTTTGTGTTACAACTGAAGAAGTAAAGAATTTTGCTAACTTGAGAGATGCCAGCTTGTTGACAACAACATTCAGTAAACTCATACGATGAAGGGGGAAAAAAGAAAAAACATTACGAGAGCAAGACCCTACAAGATTATCAAATGGGCTATTTTAATTTCATTTTACAGATGATTCTGCCATGGCTAATCTGCCTTTGTTTAGCCTAACAGTTATTATGTGTAGTTAAAATACTAAAAGACTGTCCAAACCTATGAGAAGCACAAAAAATATTTTATTACCCACCTCCCCATGCAATATTAATCTCATCCAGCACTTAATGCTAATGACACTCTGTAATGTGACATACAAAAAGGACGGAAAGTGTCGTTAGCCTCCCTAATATCTTTGAACTTTCACAGTAGCGTTTTCTATCATTCTTAAAAGTAGAAAGATGCTACTAGTGCTTTGCTGCATCAGTAAACTCCATTAAACTTCAAATGAATCAGGGGATTGCTGGTTTCTTACATCAGAACTGGAGATAAAACGCCTCTCTAGGACTGAATTAGGGCAACAGCCAGCTCGATAACACTGGCGGTGTGTTTCTGTGTTGCACTGGGGATCAGCAGAACAATGTTTTGGCCTTAATCAATAATAAAGTAATAGGGGAAGCTGTGCACAATGACTAACTAGCCTGAGGCCAAAACAGCCGATGACTAAAATCAGTATGGCAATTGCCTCTAATTACTAATTAGCAGCCAACCACATTAGATTATTTGACTATAATACCTCCCAGTGGTTCAATTAAATCCCAGCTTAATGAAATTAATAGAAGTGGGGGGAGCGTAATCGTGAATAAAATCACATCTGTTTGTAAAGCACCACAATCTATTCTTTACCTGCAGCCTAATGAGTCAATATATGGAGGACTGTTTGCATTTTGGTGCTCTAGCTGTGTGTTTCCTCAAACCTCCGGTGATTGTCCTTATTATGGGATTAGTGTGTCTAGGAACTGGCTAATATGAGAAAGCTAACAAAATGTCACCAGGCACAAAGGATGTTGAGCAGATGATGTTTAAGAGTTTGACAGCACTCTACAGCCATCTAGTGGCCAAATGTATTTATCACAGCATGTGTCAACCTGATGCAATGAAAGAATGTACTAAATTCGACTTGGATGTATTTTGTGCAGTTCACCACAGGGTAGTGCCATAGATAAACCATCAGAAACACTGCTGCTCACTCAATGCCACTTATGAAGAGTGACTGAATTATAACCTGAGGCCAGACAAGGAAAATGCCCAGTTATGATCTTCACTTTGCTGTGAAATAGAGCAGTAAGTGCTGGTACTGATTATAAAAAGCAGTAAATGAGCTAATGATCTAAATGAGCTATACTATTAACTCAAACGGTCATGTCACAATCAGGTCTTAAAATCACCTACAGGGTAGTCATAGCGACATCCACTGTGTGGTTTACTCTCCCAGAAACAGGCCACTCAACACATCATTAGTAGAGAAATCAATATCACTAATGTGAGATGTTCTAAATAGAAATCGAAGTCTAGTTAGTTGGGAACCAAACATAAAACGAATTTGGCCTGCAGCACTTAAATTAAAACCAAGAGAAGCTGACCTCAATTAAGGTTTTTACCTCCAGGTTGTCCCTAATCCACCTCAGAAATCGCATCACTTTAGAGCTAAAAGTAACTTTAATTTCCACAGGATTACTGTTATTATTTGCATTGTAATGATATTTGCCGCTCATTATAATAAATTATGTTTCAGCTCTTCCCTGATATAGAATATCGTGTATTTGGGCTTTTAAAATATTATTAAATAGTGTAAAGAGGAAAAAATTTCAAAGAGAAGGTTTTTGAAAGATATGTAAAAAAAGGTAGAAACTGATTTGTCAAGCCTTGTTGAGAGATCGTTCCAGATGGCCTTTTGTAGTCTACCTTAAATAGTCAGGTTTTAAGACCCTGGAGACACTTATTGGTGTTTCTATGACTTCTCATATAGAAACCTGCACAGTTAAGCATCCTAAATACTATTTGAGCTTGGCAACTTTGCTTAAACAATACATCCAGATAATCAGAGACTGCAACATACACTATTACACTATTTGACATATTTGGCTTTTCTTCAAAAAGCTGCTATTCATATTATAAATACTGTCATGTAAGAAAAAGACAAAAGAATGAAAGACAAAACAAATAAACTCAGCTTACTTCTGCTCCACCAGCTTGATGGGGTCGGTCAAGTTGATGGTTTCCATGGTGATCTCGACTTTGCGGACGCTACCAAAGAAATCTGTGATGAGGACACTTCCTGGGTCCCTCAGAAAAAGGTCAGTACGGTGCCCCGGAGTGGACACACACTGACTCTTGGGACATACTTTGAACTGGGGAAGCAGACAAAACACAAGCAGTGGTTTAGAAATATGCAACTTAGCGCAATAGACTGCACCAACAGTGGCAGTTGGCAACTGGTGGCTCTATTCCCATTAGAGCCACCCACTCAACAAAACCAAAACGAATATTATAAGTATGTAAATACTGTAAATATCAACTCATGGTGCTGTCAGGAGCTTTAGCTAAAAGCATTAATTACATGGTGTAGGTCACTTTTGGCATTTTAATACTCAGACAGTGTTTAAGAGTTTGTATCTCCTACTTTTCATACCACAGACAGCAAACTGCAGCTAGCAGCCAGCTACGTCAAACATAGCTAGAGCTGCAGTGGGAGGTGTTAAAATATGTGACTGTGTGTGGAGAAGATTAGAGGCATGAAGCCTGACATTTGTGCATGTCATCGTCAATTACAAATCTTTCCGTGCCTGGTGTGTTACCACTTGTGGGTTAATCCTCTTAAGTGTGATTCATCAGTTTGTTGTCCGACTGGGCTCTCCATTTGAAAATAGAATAAAATCATTAAACCGAGGTTATCTCTGTCAGCCACAGAGGACCTGAAAAACACAGGACTGGTGGAGGATTTTGTTGGGAAGGAGGAGGCAATTTCTTTTTCATCAAAGGGCACGCCTTTGCAGACTGGATTAAAAAAAAGAAAACTTTGTGGGCGTGTCTGGGAAATCCATAGTATTGATCCTTAATTCCACAAAATAGCACAAGAACAAAGAGTGCATCTTCAGAAAAAGGATAATTGGAAAGAATAATAAGCTTTAGTCAGAGCACATTGATTGAGCTCAGACTGAGTGCCAATAAGGATTGATAGTGTTTTGATTGTAACTCCTGGTGAGGCAGGGTAGGTGGTGGGGATGAGGAGTGGTCCCCGCGGCCAGTGGATCTCTGCAGGAGTGTAAAAGATGAAAAGGGAGGTGCTGCTGAGACTGAGCCATGGCCCGGAGCAGCATGTACTCACCATCACTACCGACATGTGTCAAAGGCCAACAACCTTAGCACAGTATCAGACATTCTGCTTGAGTCCTGTGAGCCCTGTGTGACTTTCATCTGGCTCCTTTAGGACCAGACACTTCATAACACTAGACAGAGGAGGAGGGCAGTGCAGGACAGATACTGTCTCACTATTAAAAACGTACCAAACCCCAAATGCTTTCACAGGAACTGAATCACACAGTCTATAGACCACAAAAAAATGTATCCAGCATGAATATATGTTGTATTATTGGGCCACATTAAATCGATTAATCCTTATCGAGAAAAAGGCCCATCGCAATTTCTCATAACCCAAATTGAAGTCTTCAAATTGCTTGTGTTTTTTGACCAAAACCCGATGATAATCAAGTTAGTGCTAAGTAAGTACCTAAAACCTAAAATAATCAAAATCCACACATTTGAGAAACTGGATCCACCAAATGTTTTGGCATTTTTGCTATATAAATGACAGTTAACTATTTTCAGAATTGTTTATCAATTTAGTTTCGCAATTTGACCAATCATTTAATCAAGTAATTGTTTCAGCACCATTGTATTCTTACTCCTTGGAAGTGAATAAAGGGGAAAATTGTAGCTTTAAGTAAATACTCACAAAGATAAGTTACATAAAGCAAACACAAATGTATGTGTGTTTATGTAAAACAGACATCTACTGCTTAAGTGTGTACATGCACACCTATAAGACATATCAAGTAGCAGAGTGCACACACACTAACATCTATAAGTGTGCATGGTACACTAGTGCTATATCGATTAGTCAATCCAATTATCACTTGTTATTTATCAAGTAAAAATGCAAAAATGTTCATATCATTGATAAAACTTTGTCACCCTGGGCTCTGGGAAACTGTAATGGGCATATTTCACTATTTTCTGACATTTTAGAGACGAAACAATGAATCTATTAATAGAAAAAACTTAACTGATAATGACAATAAACGTTAATTGCTGCTCTACAGTACACATGTACTCTCTGACGTTGGGTAAAAGGGATGCACATGCACACACACACACACACACACACATCCTCACCAGGTCATTCATGTTGGCTTTGCTTGCAGGGTGGATGTCCTCCAGGAACTCCAGCAGATAGAAGGTGTAACGGTCCATCAAATGGACGCCTATGGCCAAATCTGGCTGGTGCTAGAAAAGGACAGGAGGGAAAAAAATACAAGAATAAGAATATTCAATAGCCAACAGCACTTTATCAGCACAGGTGCTTTGGTGGCATTTTTAGTTTTGGTTCAGAACTCCTCCTTCCCTGTTTTTAGACACATTGAAAATTTGTTTCTTTGGATTATCAAAACAAAGCAACAGTCTTGTGTCATCCTCTACAAATAATTCCTTCTCCTCCGGATACATCACCACAAAAATATGTCACTTTGTTTTGATGCATGATTATAGTGTGTGGTGTAATTTTGAAAATACTATCAAAGTCTGATCGGTGAAGTCTGGCATTGTGACTGATGGGCAAATAAATGGAGACCAACCTAAGGCTGCCGATCAAGGCTGCAAACATTGTAACTGCACTTGTTTTTAGTGTATGGGAGGAATTAAATTAGTGACTAGTGGTGGCAGGGTGCCATAATGACATGGTGGTTTTAATGGCTCATGCTTTGCAGACATAGGTTGAAGAATAGTGCTTCTTTTGTATTCAGAGATGGTGTCAGGAGCAAATAAATAGCACCAACACTAAGTGCTGGGTAATGACGTCAAAAGAAAAATATTTTGACAACTTGTCTTCAAACTATGTCACTTTTGCCTCACCCCTAATCAGTGTGGCAAAGTGTGTAATGTCAAGTGACATGGGTGTCATTCTGTAATGTAGAGAGAAAATAGATGTCAAAAGCACATCAGGCTTCAGTTTTAGGGTTAGGGTTAAGGTTATGTATGCAGTGAGGTAAAACTGAAAAATTGTTTAAGAAAAAAAGTGCTTATGATGAGCTATAACAATGATTTACAGAGATCAAAACTAAAAGTATTCTGATGATTAAACAGAGGTCATGATTTTTCAAGAGTTTTACAGTGAATTAACATTTTGGAGTGATGAGGTCATTAGCTGAATGAAGGCAGTCTCATCTGTCTTTCAAGGAAGCAGCTGCAACCAACATGAAAGCTTTTTCAGTGGGAAAAATAAACTAGTTTATGAGGATTCAATAATGGACATAGGAAACTACAGTTCAACTGACCATTTGATAAGCCCCACCCCCCTTAGTTACGGTTGCTACGCCTGTTTGAACATTTCATTCTTGCCCGGCAACAGTGACAGATTTACCACTCAAAATGGCTGTGTTTAATTTACTATACTACTATATAGTGCACTACATTTACTGTCTGCCATTTTATCTGAATGTGTAAATTTGTCCACTATGTACTGCCCTCAAAAATTCCACAATGAAACCAAAAAAGTAGCGTCCACAGCATGGACACTGCTTTCTGCTAACAATCCCAGAATGCAATGCGCTGCATTTTATAGATGCGAAAACTACAGTTGTGTGACTCCTGTCAGTGATGACGATAAGCAAATTTACTGCTCAGTATCGAGTGTCCAATATGTAGGGAGTAGTGAATGAGTGAACAAGGCAGTGATTTCGGACAGAGCTAGACAAAGCTTCTTGTTTCCAGCCGGTTACCAGTGACTGAAACAAAAAACTGTCGCTGCCAGATTTTAGCTGTAGCTAGCTAGATAACTAAGCTAATGTTAGTTCCATGAGTTGGTTGAAAACGCTTAACCTGGGTGACTTTTTAATGTTTCCAGCTGAGTCGATTTTAAAATACCAACCCTGTATGTGTACTTGATGACTACATACATGATATTGTGCTAAAAGACTGAGGCTAAAGCTACATGTCCCAGGCAAAAAGTTAGCATCCTCACCAGAAGTGATCCATGTAGAAGACATGGAAATAGAGGAGTGGCATTGTTTTGTATTGCAGTGTAGAGCTAGTTAGTCCTGGTATTATTAGTATGATAAGAAAAAAATTAAGATCAGACTGTTTGGTTCTGATTAGCTTCCATTATTGAGTATTTTTTCAGTTTTATTGTTTCAAGAGAAAAGGATTTTAGGATGTGGACTGACTGATGTAATTAGAAAAACACAACACTATCTTGGGTAACGTTGACTGGGGTTACTTAAGTGTTAACCTCTCCAAATCCAATAAAGAGCAGGTTAAGAAAACACTCAGATTATATTCCAGTTTTCATAAATTTCACACTTCATGTTTGGAGAAGAAGAATTTGTATTATGGGCTGAGTATGTATGAACATAGCTTGGTCTTCAGTTGCAATGTGCTATCAAATGTGCTGCTTATTAGAAAACCTGACAAACTGGTTGATGATTTTTAATTTCTCTCTTCCATATGAGGGCAGGTAACTCACCGACAGGGAGTCCTCTCCAACTTGACTGCTGGCCAAAGCCATGAGGTTTGGAGAGTAGAACCTCTCATACATGGAGGCACCCTGACAGGTGTCAATTATGAAGAGCAGCTCATTGTACCTGGAGACACACACACACACACAGGATCATGTATATTTTAAAACAAAACTGTTGAGAGAAGACACATCTGGCATAACACTCGTCCATTTGTTCCAGTAAAACCTGGTATCACACAGGTCTTTCATCCATCTTTCATACTGCAGTTGCCATGGTCACCAAAAAAAAACATCAGCTTCATTCAGTCCCTCTAACACACCCACGCAAACAGTTTCTCCCTCCTTCCTCCGTTTCTTCCTCTAATAAAGAGAAATTCATTTAAATGGCTTCCCCCTGTTTAGGCAAAATTATAAGACTTTTATATCCAGTTGACTGAAGTGAGGTGGCTTGGGGACGATGAAGGGAGGTGGCAAAGTCTCTATGGTGACTGTAATTTGGCATTTCAAGCCTGCAATTATCACATCAGCATCAAAGCTGGCGTCACTAAGCTTTTATCTAGCAGCCTGGGGTAACTGATTCTATTGATAGGTTTGGAGGACAATAGAGGCGCTGTTAGCAGAAAGCCACTTTTGCTCATTTAGTGTCTCACAAGTCACAAATTAAACACAGCAGCACCTTAAAAAGGGATAGTTAAAAAAAAATACAGATTTGTTGTGAGCAGTTTCATGTAGGAACTATTTTCTTTCTATTTTGGGGTGAACTGTCCTTTTAAGAAGCAACCAATTCCGAGTCTCTCCTTCCTTCATAAGAGGTTGTGTTAGTATATGTATTATAGTAATTCCCTTGCTGTTATAGTGGCATATGATGTGTTACATTAGTTTATTAGGTTGGGCATTTATGGAAATGAGTCAAATCCAAGGCAGCTTCAACAGTACCAACACTGACATAATTCAGTAAAAAACTATAAAGCTGTTATAATCAATATTTTTATATTAACAATGGCTTAAATGAATATGTAATTTGAAAGGGCTTCCTCATAGTGATGAACCCACTCTGTAGTTCTCTCAGCTCTATAGAGTATTTAACTTTCAGCTGACTGTTTTTGTTTCACAGTCCACAACTTTACAGTTTTGGTTCCCTCTTTTTTCACTGACCTCTCCTGGCTGAAAGTTTAATGTTTGTTGTACATCTGACAACACCCAACACTGACATCTGTTGCACTTGTAGCCACATCTAACACCAATTTCACTGTGTACGGACCACACCCCAAATACACCGGAGGTAATCAAAAACAATACTTTGAGCCAGTGTTAATTTACTTCTTAAAAACTCCACCTTTTAGCACCAAAGCACTGTTGTAGCCAAGTGTTGTAAATGAGAGAATCGACAAACGCCATGCATTTGTACACTGTGTAGTGTATGAACAGAGAGCTAGTGCCTGTGCCACCAAAACAGTGTATATTTTAATTCCCTAAAGCACTGCATTACAAGACCAAATAAACAACAACACACAGAGCCCATCTCTTCCAGAGAAGCTCCTCCAGAAGATGTTCATATCCATAGTTTGATAAGTTTCATGCCATTAAATGCTTGTTGACATGCTGCACTGTAAGTGGCCCTCAGCAGAAAGACAGACCTAGTGAAGTGGACTTGCAGTAGGAGAAACGCAGTATTTGATGTTACTTTACGAGGGACTTTTCCGATCTTATTTTTACGTAATTTTCCAGTTTATTTACCTTCTTTTCTGCCACATCTGCTCAAAAGCATCGGCCAATTCCACGTTACTAATCTCCTCAGAGTCCTGAAACTTCAGAAAGCCATTCCCGCCATGGCCTGTTAAACAAACACATATTATCAATAATTAATTCATAATGCAAAAATATGATATCAAATGCAAAATAACAAGATACATGAGAAGCGCTGGCAGCAGCGCGCACTGTGTTGGAGAACCACTGAAACTCTGCTACAGCAGAGAGGACTGTGGCTACATTCAGCCACAGATAAATAAGATAAAGAAAAGGTTTGATAAAAACTGACTCAACTAAATATCTTTAAAATATATCACAAGAGTGTAAAAACACACATGACTCACAAGACATGATGTGAAGTAATTATGAATATCTGGTAGATAATGGTCAGTGCTGCAGGTAATCAATTTACAGCTTCCTCATTGTGGTTGCCCTTTTTTGTCCCTTTGCATTTTGATTGTGGTGAAACAAACATTCCATCTAAAAACATTATAATACTATCAATTTCTTCATGATTTTACCTTCTGGGCAACTTCCTTGTCTTGTGGAGAATTTTATCATTCCCTTAGAGGACCAACCAAACACAGACGACCTGAAGTCATGTTAAAATACTATATTTCGAATGCAGATACAAGCAGCAAAATACTCCATGGAGAGCTTAGTATCCCAAAATGCAATGTACTAACAAGTTACAGAGTTCTGTCTAAGTAGTGCCATACAACTGTCACTTTTTCTCATCAAGAAAAACTGCTCTCACTATGTAGGGTTTCCTGCAATGTTTTATAGAGGAGGTGTGATACCTCTCCTGAAACAAACACCACCTCTGCAATCATCATAAACGTTAATTAATTTCAGTTAAATCAAACAATACCCTTTAGGGAAAAGGCCAAAGGCGCTATTTCTCACAATAATTGCCATATATTTAATGAGTGTGGCTATTGTTGCGGCCATCATCTACTACCTGAATTGATGACAAGATGCATCAAGATCTGAGTGGTTTAGCACCTTCAGCTAAATAAATTCCTGGTGAAAACCTTGCTATGATCTTGCTCTCTTCACCTACACATATAACTTAAAGCCATAAGGAGTATGTTTGCATCCTTTCTCTGTGGGTTGTTGAAAGTCATTCTTAACTAAAGCAGAGGTGTAAACTCTGTAGGAAAAGTGCATACACACAGTAATTGTAATGAGTGTAAGTGGAGTATTTGAGGCTGGATTTGTCCTTTAATTACCTGTGAGGTATATGAGGATGTTGCTCCGGTCATCAGAGAGGAGGCGTTTTGAGCGTGGAGTGCTGGGCGGCAGCCTTCCAGTCAAAACACGCAGGAAGTTCTCCACTGTCACCTGAAACATGGACAGGATACAAAATGGCAACAAATTTCTTAACTTAGCCGGGATTGGAAGTGATGAATTATACAATATACATCTTCTCATTCAATGCACATAGATAGAGGTTTAATAAAACTGTGAGCAATTTAAACAGTCATAACTTTTACCAATCAAAACACTAAAACATTTCACACACTAAACTTTCAGTAGGGACATTATAAGGTAACAGACTTTTTTTTTCCTGCTATACTTATCTTTTAATTAAATGTAAAAATCAATTACTCATTGTATTCTTTTCTTCTTTTTCACCCCTTTTCTTGCACACAATTACCGTTTGACAGCAAACATGGATTATTCATATTTAAAAAAAACAGCACAAAGCAAAGTAAATAATCAAAAACAAACAGTGAAAAAGAGCAGATACACCAGTGGGACTCCCATAACAAACAAAACACTTGGGCGCTCCTCTATTTGCGAATGCATATGATATCAAGTAATTTCCTGCTCAACAGGGAGAGCAAACACTGGACAAACAGTGTCGATCACAGCCCTCTCCAAATCCCTACTGCACCTGTATGATATCAGTCTACATAAGTGTTGTTATATAGTACTCAGTTTTTATAAAGCAGGTGAAACACTAGATGGAATACCTCCACCAGTGCTGCACAGTTGTCAAGATGTGCAAGTAACACATTTCAGGTTTTAAGTAAAAGTATCCAAGTCTTACACCTCTTTACCAGACTTTTCCATTAAATGGGCACATACATACAGACGCACACATTTAATAACTGTACCTGAAGTTTAAAATGAGATATGCTGGTTCAAACTCTAGCCAATGGGGTAAGAATTGATCTTGCTTCCAATATAAGAAAATGTATTTTGAGATTATTATTTGTTTTATCCTTGTGGAGAAATCTGCCTTTTTCAGCCATCAAGATACTGACATGTAGAAATTGGACTTTGAAAATCTTGAGGCCGGTGGAAAATGTACTGAAAAGTAAGAGGCATTTCAATTCAAACAGCTCGTAAAGAGCAGAACTGACTTGCTATGAAAGACATTTTTACAGTTGTGTGTGTAACTGCCTGACAGCAATGTGAACCGACCTCGTATCCTCTGTAGTCCACCTCCACATCATCACCGTACACATTCAGCTCCATGTTCTTGTGGCTAAACACTGTGGCAGGTTTGGGGTTTCTGTGGTTACAAGCCATGTCATCAGCCAGCATGAGAACTATGTGGCTGGGGGAAAAAAAAATAGACAGAGGCCATTCAAAATGATTACATTAGAAAATGAGTGAAAGGACTAATGCTGTCAAACACATGCTCAGTGGAAGGTTATCTCGTTAAATACCATTATAGTGAGGATTAGTGACATTACATTACATTCATTTTGCAGCGTTTTTGTACAAAGCAACTTTAAAAAAATTCTTCCACATACACAGACAAAGGGAAGAAATTCGGGTTCAGCGTCTTGCTCAAGGAAACTTCGACATGTGGACAGGAGGAGCCAGTGATTGAACCACCAACCCTATAAATTTACTTTGCTGGTATAATGAACCTACTTGATAATATGTCATCTTATCATTATATAAAACAGGTAATGTGCAGAATAATATGATTCCACCAAAAGTTTGCCACAGTTGTATTGGTGCAGACACTAATGAGTGAATGTCATTTTAAACAACAAAAAGCAGTAGCATTTTGCATTCTTATATTTTTCATGAGAGGCACCTGATTGCTGCTCATTTTAGCTGTACTCTAGCCAGGAGGGTGAAAAGGCCTCTGAAGCAACATTGTTTTGGAGGCTGGCCTAAATTTGGCCTCAATTCATGACAGGCCAAACTTTAGTTGAGGACACCCCAATAGGAGCTTCCTGGTAGCCCAGAGGTGTGCCTACAGTATCCTCAACATCCCCAGTTCAAGTATGGCAGGGGACCTTTGTCACATGTAATCCATTTGTCCCTCACTTTCCATGTTTCTTGTTGCTCTCTCCAGCAGAGTAGCCAAATAAACATAGCATATTGGATTAGAGCTTTAAGATTTCTTAATTTGTTTTGATGGACATGCATTGCTTGTACTGTTCTGCACCTCATGGTGTGTGCGAGCGTGCTCACAGAATTATAAACTATGTTCCTCTCTACTGTTAAAACTACAGTCAAACAACAATACACCGACAGTCAGATGACTAGTTGACTGTAGTGCATGTTCTCATGTTGTGGAAACCATGACTGGTCAATATCTGATGTTTGAGAAAAGGCTTATACCTGCACCTAAACATCAACACCTCATAAATATATTATTATTTGATGCCTGTCTGTGCCTCTCGATTAATATCACCATTAAATATCTAAAGGTGGCACAATAAGTGAGACATAATAAGGACAGAAATTTGATCACAGATACCTGTCAGGAATGCCCAGCCTCTTAACACTTCTGTAGACGGACAGAGTATTGGCCACATGACGGTAGTTGAACCAGAATCTGGATGTACACACCTGTGTATCAGACACATAAGACGCAAATAAGGGGGTTTGTCAGGCACAAACATATTTCTGCTGCTCCCATCATTAATGCAGAAAATCAATTAGCACAGTAACGTTACTCAGCCTCTTGCAAAGCTGTAACATCAATGAATACTCACCAGAACAGCCCAGTTGTTAGTATGACCACTGGCGAATAACTGCCCTGCGGTATCCTGAGAAACAAGTAGAGGAAAATGAATTAATAAATGTTAGTATTTTTGGTTTCGGCTCGTACAAGCAACCAGACTTATCACCAAAACAGCTAGCATGACAGCACAGAAGGCTAACATGGGGACGACATTTCAGGTAAAATTCAACATAAAACAAACGAATGGGCGGGATATTCATGCATGCATGCAAAGAAAACATACACTCACTTCGATGTTAATGCTGTTCGCTAAAAAGTATGTGGAAAAAAAGCTCAACAAAGTGAGTATTTTCATTGTGCAGCACTGTTAGCACTGTTAGCTATGTGCAACAAGGAAGTGAAAACCGGTGGCTCCGCCCAGTAAGTGCTTCCGGTAGGAGACATTTCAAAACAAAATCTTCGGTCTGGAGAATGTGGATTAAAAAAAAAATCATACATTTTTAACCTGGTAGAAAAAGGGCATGTCAAAGTTCTTAGTAAGCTGCTCGACCTCAGGGTCATATGCCAAGATTTTTTATGGCCGAACTGGTAAATCATCTCTATTTAAAGATGGTGCTGACACATACTGTAGATCATAAAACACTGTTAGTTTGTCCTTGTTGTGATTAATTATTTATTGTTTTCTAACTTAAAATAAAATGGAATATGGGTCAGGAGAATATTTCATTTTGGTCTACTGCTGTATATGCTCGTACCAATTATGTATCCTCCCCAATACATAAAGTATAGCTTGCTCTCAGGGAAATACATTGCATACATGTTAGTTGTAAGTGAAAGACAAATAAATAAGTAAATAAATAAATATGCAAAACTCTGTTAAGAACTTGAGTACAAAAGTAGATCATTTTTGTTGATTTCGTCCCCATACCCCTATAGATACATATGCTTATGTATGTATTAATATAAATTATTGTCCTTTTTTAAATCAGGCAATTTGACATCATCATTGCTCTGAACTTACATGAATGCCCACTGAAAACAAAAACTATATTGTGTAAAATGTTTAAAAAATAAAATTATGTTTTAAATTGTTTTAATTGCACTTTGCAACCATTTGAATACCGCTCAGATCACCCTCCCGTTCCAAGCATGTAGCACTCGCGAAAAACGCAAAAAACGTGAAAGGCCCAATCTAGAGCCAGTGTTTAGTTTGTGTATGGCGGTGCAACATGGCAGCATCCATGAAAGGGGACTCGCTGCATTATTCTTTTCCCACCAGCACTCCCTATGATTGGCTAGTACTTGTTGCTTCTGTTGGTTAGGTTGGTTAAGGTTAGGGTTAGGGTGGGGTTAGGGTTAGGGACAGCCAATCAGAGGCAGAGTAGGGGCGGGACTTGGCGGAAAGCTGGTGGGCAAAAAATTATGTGGACCCACTCCCTCTGTAGATAAAAACGGCTTATTCTAAGGTAACGCAAATACAACGATTCTTATTTTCAGGTGATCATACACTAATGAAAACATACTTATACTTATAAATATTATATTCCATTTCTGCCAATAGCTCCTCCTAAATGTTACACACTGGACCTTTAATTAACTTAATATTGGTGGATCAGTGCTGATAAGATTGCTGAGAGTGACTACTAGTATGTGTATGTGTGGCTTATCATTAAATGGACAGAGACAGAATTCTTCCGGGAGTGAACAAATCGTTTTCAAACCTAAAATCAACAGAACCAGGATTATAATTAATAACAGTAAATGCACGTATGGGGACCACTCAATGGGATATCATGAGAGAATTATTTTATGGATTTGCAAATTGGACTTCACTGTGTTATTTGATTTCAACTGTAGCAAATGTTTTCATATTCCTGCCAACCAGTTCCCTACAGATTCATGTCTCCCTCTAGTTGTTTTGGTTAAGGTTTTTGTTTCTTGTTTGAAAAATTTGAAAAATAAATGTATTTAATATTACAGGGACACATAATGGATTTTTCCTGTATGTTTCATTGTGGTTTTACAATGATTTCTTTAGTGTTGTGGTTTCTTTGAGTGGTTTTACATTATGTGGCAATACATTTTCAAGTAAGGGGTTAAAGTAGACTGCATGTCTAGATTTGGTCATACTATATGGCTGATACACTGATGAGAGAAAAAAAAAGCCAATTAGACATAAAATGACGCTGACAGTTTCATATTCAAATGCCCTCTCCAGCTAATTGGTAAGGGCCTTCGCAATGAGAAGTGACATTGATATCACAGGCAGCAGATGTCAAAATACATGTCATGTTACTGCTGAAGTGTTTGGGAGCCCTGCAGTAAGGTGAAGCTATGAAAAAAACATATACTTAATGCAATTCTAATGTAACATTACTGCGCACCAAGCAGAAGGTCTGGTGGAAAAGCAGCATCAAAATCAGTTTTGACACACCACAGGGCGCCTTTACAGGTCTGCCAACCGTTTAATCCTCCGGACGACTCCAACTTCTGCTGCTTTTTGACCTGCAGCATCACTCTCTCTTTGCCTGCACAGAGCTCATCATAGTAATGTCCTCCTCCAAATGCATCACATTAGTGAAAATGCAAAGGCAAGGATTCTGCGCCAACAAAACAGTTCTCAGTCGCATGAATCGAATCATTGTTCCATTTTCAATCCATAAATTAACATATACTGTCAGGCTGTTTTGTCCTCAGAAGTGACTGATTCTTGGTCATGCATGAAATGTTATTCAGATGAAATGAGCCTCACTTTCTAACACACTGATGTCACCAAACTAATCTAAAGTTGGTCTGTGATATAAGCAACAAGGAGACAAGTCAGCTATCCAGTTGTCAAGAGGATTAGTGGCCTATAAGGATCAAATCCTATGGGACAAACCAGACAGTCAAACTGGCCTATTCCTGTGTTGCCTAAAAAAAGTCATGTGACCGGTGGAATTCAACTTTTGAACTGTTTGTTTTCATACCCAAACTAAAGATATACTTATTGTTATGCAAGCTATATTTAGCTGCACTGAAAGGTTTCACTGTTAGTTTGCACCAGTATATGATGCAGTCAATCAAATATTTTGGGCTGTTATGCTTTGGTAGTGGTAAAGTTGTGATACAGTGATTTAAGTGTCATTAGTTTTATTCTATGACAAAAACGTCAGGAAAGCCATGAGATGTGGTTGAAAACTTCAGAAACACAAATTAAGTGGATCTTGTATTTATATTTTAGTGTAAAAACGGTTAAGGTGCAACTCTGCCCTTGTTGTTTTCTGACAGGGTGGATGAGGAAAAGCAAAACTCACATATTCATAATTCCTTGCCCGATGACAGTTCTGTAACTTATCGATTCAATTTCACCACCAAGTTCACAGGCTGACTGTAAACGAGTGAAAAACGCCAAGTAGAGGCGGTGCGTGCGTTTTTTGGCACAGCGCGCAACCTCTGTGCCAACGTCAAGGCACACATGGTGCGTGCTGGAAACGGAGCGCTGTAGGAGGGGAGACGGACAAGCCACGCATCAGCATCACCGAGGAGGGTGGCGCGGTGGCATCGCATGCAGGAATCCAGTTGTAAAGTCCACGCACGAGGCAAAAATGCGCTGAGGGGAAACTGTCTGGATCTCAATTGTTAACCACAGATTACCTTACGGCACTGAGACATCTGAAGGAGGAAAAAAAGACGCTCCGGACAAGTTGTGATTTCGGAGGAAATCCGACTGGAGATGAATACCAACGATGCCAAGGAGTATCTCGCGCGGCGGGAGATACCTCAACTATTTGAGGTGAGATATGTGCGCTTTGTGGGGATGATGAGATGATTTGACAGTGTTTTTTTACACAAAGATTCATGTTACTCATCGATGCATTGCAAAATGCCTGTCAGAGTCACGGCAAAGACATCTTTATGATATGTAATACACCTTGTTATGGTTGATGTAGGTGTGGATATGCGCGTCTCTCTGAAAGCTTCTTCTTCTTGATTAAAATAGTGCTCTCAATGAGAAGGGAAACCCTACTGATTAATCATTTTACAAATTGCTTCCTGAAATTGTGTTTTTATAGTAATATGTAATCATAATTAGTCAAACTGTAAACGAAATAGACTGTCCTCCCCTCCTTTGCATAATTTGCTTTTAACTGACGTGAAGCAGCAGCCAATATACTGTTCTCAGTTGGAGACTGCAAAAATGAAAGTGAGTACTGTGACATAGTGCGAAAAGAATATTTAAAGTCTGTAATACATTTTAGAAGGAAAACATATGATCATATGACACTTAACTCAAGGAATATTAGCGATATATTGGTGGTAGACACTAAAGTACTATAAAGGTATTTAAAATGAACTTTTAATGAAGTCTCTACAGGAATATTATACCATAAAAGGTAAAACATGCTATAAAGTACAATAAAGCCAGCATACACTCTCTTATTTAGAAGCATCGACAGGACTTAGAGAAATATAATAATGAAGTGGCATTCCTTTTCCTGAATGGATAGTAAATTGGCCCATCCACTTAATTAGACTCAATCCCAAGTGCAGTGCAGCTGATGTATGCAAGCAATCACTGCTTGTTTATTTACAGCCAGTTCAAATTACACTGAGCAGTGAAGTGACACATCATCACCATAACTGCAATGTAATTTTACTGCTTACAATTGCTTCTCATATAAAAGTGTATTCGTTATCAATCAACTAAATAAGCACACCAAATTGTTTTCAGTTGGGAGAAGCTTCATGTTTTCATGCTGCTGGCGGTGGGAGTTATTAGTGAGGAGGGTGGAGATGAAGTAGGAAGTCCCAGAGGAAGGTATTGTTTTAAAAACATTCAGGGTCGAGGGGACAAATGTCACACAAATATACACTTGGCTGTGTTTTGGCATGGAGTTCGTTCTCATATTCATCACAGTGGTTGGCTTTCCTCCTTGACAATGACAGGTCATCGGGGTTCTGTGTTTATTTGCCAGACTGAGTCCAATTTCATGGACTTCTGACAAAATGAGATGTTTTGTTCCCTTGGTGGAGCCAAGCCAAGGCAACCAGATCTGCACTTCAAAACTTTGCTGCCACCCCATCACAGAGCAGCATGCACATACATCATAACAAAGATGTAGTGATGCCAGAACAATCATTGCCTTCCTGTTATTCTCCCTCTATACCTTATCACATCCTCCTCCATTGTTTTCTCCAGAGCTTGCTGACAGGTTTGATGTACTACCGGCCCGACGACCCCATCGACTACTTGGAGGGCTGTCTGAAGAAAGTCAGGGAGCTTGGAGGACCAGAAAAGGTGCGGTGGGATACCTTTGTCGGCCAGGAGAAGAAGTCCCTTCCCCCTCTCAACGGCGGCCAGTCACGCAGGTCCCTCTTCAGAAATGGTAAGCAGTGAATGCTGATTATACAGTATAGAAAACAACATTAGAGCTGAAACCACTAGTGAGTTAATCAATTAGTCAATCGAACGATTAATCGTTCAAGTTATGTTTCATGCAAAAAAGCCAAACCTTTGCTGGTTCCAGTCTCTTAAATGTGAAGATTTCCTGCTTTAGTTTGTTTTATATGATGTAAATGGAATTTCTTTAGGTTTAGAACTGTTGTTGAGGACAAAACAAGCCATTTAAAGACGTCACATCAGGCTCTAGAAACATGTGAAGACTAAATGATTAATTAATTGCCTGATAAAGAGAGATAAATCTGCAGATTAATCAATAATGAAAATAATTGTTAGTTGCAGCCCCTAACACATCTAATTCTACACCTTGGGACTCTTTTATCCCATTGTGTTTTTTTGCACAACTTCTTTTATTAGGGGCACAGAAATATCTGCCTGCTAGGAACCAAAATATATTTTCTTTTGGCAATTGACCTCTTCGTAAGGATGCTGGCAGCATCGCATCTTCCTCTCCTACACAACCACGCCCAAACTGACTGAGTGTTTGAACAGGAAAGTGTTGACATTTCTACTGTACCCTCACGAGCCCCATTGTAGATACATTTGTTAAAACTGTTGTGCTAACCTTGGAAACACTAGTAGTAGAAGATGTTTAGAGAGTGGTGAGATTGGAGGCTTTTTCCCCCAGCTACAGTAAGAAGTGCAGCTGTGTGAATCACTACTCTCAGATAGATTTAGTTTCCAAAAAGTGCCAGAAGCGTTTGTTGAGACACCAGAGCCCCCACAAACACACCACGTCCAAAACACCAGCTACAAAGTTCGGAAGCAACCACTGCTGCTTCCAAACCTGTGAAACCAACATGTTCAAAAACAGAATCCAGTGTGCAGATCTCAGCCTTGAACATGCCTGTGCTGCCTTCACTGACTTGTGGATTTGTTGGCAGCCTGTTACCATACAATAAAAGACAGATGAACGTGTGCAGTTAATCATTCACATGAGACCAAAAGGCTCTCCATTCATCAGTTATCTCTTCTAGCTGTGGTTTCCAGCAAGTCTAACCAAAGTGAGATGTACTACAGTTGCAAAACTTGGCTTCAACCACGGCTCTCGTATGCTGATGACATTTTCCATTTGCGCTGTTTTATTAAGCCTATTTTAAATTCAAACATTCACTTCTTTGTTTGATTATGCGTGTGAAGCAAGGCAGCAATGTACACAGGAACTACCATGAGAAAAAAATAGAATAGAGTTATGTGTGTGTGAGTACACATTTGTTTTACAGCTTACAGGCACATTACTCATGCCACACAACCATGCAGAGATGAAGAGATCATTTTTATAAAAGAGAAATCTTCATAGTCTAGAAGTGTATAGGGCGGACTGCTTTGAGAAATTCAGATTTATCCCACTTCTCTTAATATACTGGTAAAGATGCCTGAAAGTTTTGCCAGCTGCAGCCTAATCAGGGATAGAGATTCCTGTGTCCTGCGATTCGACTCTCGGCTGATAGCTGAAGCTCAAATCGGCCATGTTTCAAAACGTTTGCTGTAAGTGAATGCTGCTCTCGCTTCCTGAATTATTTCAATCTTGGCCTAATTGACTTTACAATATGTTAAAAGGGTAAAAGTAAGATTCAGGCAGGTGGGGCAGCATTTGTTGTAATTTGCAACCTTCTGTGTGTTTTTCTAAAAATGTTTCATCTTAACAAGAAAAATTTCTGTGTGTTTGCATAAAATAGCATCTCTGTTCTCTTCAGATTCAGCAAAACCTCTATCCCCGTCTCATGTATTGTTAGCGCTAAAATTGCATGATCAATACCATCTTCATCCTTATAATACAGCGTAAAGAGATAATATTGGTTCTACATGCAAATTGTAGCAGCTCTGCTCCCTTGGAACAGCATGGAGTGATGATTTCTATCTTTGGTAAATGTGTTATAATCAATGCTTTCATCACCAGGGACAGCAGTATAATTACCAAACTGAATGAAGTATTGAATTCATCACACTAACAATTTCACGTCATATTTACTGTTTGATTGTTAAAACAGGCATGACTTTCTTTGGTTTTTGTTCTGAAATGGGATTGGCAGCGTTTGAAATAATGTGACATCTGCACCTATAAAGTGACACAATGATTGGATTTAATATATTGAAACTCCAAGCTTTGGAAAAAAATGTTCTTCATCAGTACTCCACACAAAAACAGACAAATTGGTTCTCATCTATACCTTTGTGTGTTTGTCACAGTGTTGCCCGACAGCCCCAATTTCCCCTACAGACGGTATGACCGCCTCCCTCCCATCAGCCAGTTTTCCATCGAGAGCGACTCGGACCTGTCGGAGACGGCGGAGCTCATAGAGGAGTACGAGGTGTTTGATCCATCCAGACCGCGACCCAAAGTCATCCTCGTCATTGGTAAAGGACCAGTGTGGCAGACAAAAACACAAACATTAAAACTATAAATATGTGCGCCCTTACACAACAAGAGAATGAGGAAAGTTGAAGGACAGTTTATTTATAGTTTCCTCATCTGATGTTTTAGATTTGAAGCGTTCATCTGGATTCCAGCTGACTCATGTTTTCCATTAGATAAGATAAAGCAGTAAAGATCCTTTTATGTGTAAACATAGCAACACACAAAGCTGGTGATCTAAAAATAAACGGCCTGGATGGGAATCTACGAGTGTGCGTGTGTGTACACTAGCAGAGTGTTTTTCCTGGTATTTTGAACGTAGCCCTGCCTCTCTCTGTTGGTATCAGCAGGAGAGATCTTGTTGCATGTCACTCACTGTGTTAGACACTCACGCTCTCCTAATCTGATTTCCTTGATGGCCCTGCATTAACCTGTCAAATTCATTCATTATTCTTTTAAATTAAGCATGGAAGCCGTGCAATAAGAGTAATGACACTGGTTGAGCTGGTCCGAAAAAGGCTGCTATTTATAAACCCTCTTGAAAATAGTTTATTAAAGCTCTTGAAAACCTTCTGACAACGTTCTGCTACAGTGTGTTTGGATTTTTGGTGTGTACCTGGGATGGTCACACTGTCTATACTGTGGATGATAGTTATTTGTCCTTGCAGCACAAAGCCAGTTCCTATCTCGTCTTTGTCAACACATTGTGCCCTCTTTTAAAGGGATGGCAGCAGCTGTCATCTCTTTGGAGGATCGAGGCAAATGTTTTGTCTGTCAGGTTTGCAGACCGACCAACAAAGACACGTGTGGTCAGGAGGAGGATGGGAGGGAACTGAGTCGAACATTACGAAATACTCAGAAGTAAGATAAAGTGCATATTTGCTAAATACATATTAGGGTATCTCTCTGATCCTCCCACCCCATCTCTTTACTGCAAACCATCATTTTTTTCCCAACACCTTTCTAAGAATATTTTGTTATATCTGTGGGCCTTTTTCATAAGACATACTTATCACAGAAGAGAAATGAGTAATCCAAAAATGAAAAAAAGTACAGGCTAGGTTATAGTTGTGTGAAGACTGAGACAAGAACTTCAGAGAGAAGTCCAAACTGTGCCTAGGTTAACACCTCTGCACACCTGGCTAACTGCTGTGTAAAGTGGGTGTGAATGACGGATTGTTTGTTTTTAAGAACTTACAAAACTTGTCGGACACAACTCCTGCATTTCTGACGTTGGAAGGGGGGGGTTTCAGACAGGTTAGACGATGGTCAGGAGGTTTCAGGGGGTTAGATGATATGACAAGCACTTTGTTTGAAGCACATGAGGCCTTAATTCCAAATATAAACCCTGCATCCAATCCAAACCTATCCTATTCCTGATTATTAACCCCAACTCTAAGATGAACCCTGTACATGTGGGATACTTTTTACACAATTGCGAGCATCTTTTGAAATTCAGTATACCTTTAAGGACACATTACAGTAACTTCACTGAAACGTGGCTGTCAAAATTGGACTATCTAAATTAAATCAGACCAAATAATATATTAGCGATCACTGATATGTAATGTTTTTTCCACTTGGGTGCACACTTTTCTCCTCATCCGTAAAAAATCATTTCTGACAGTAACACCGTAATGGAATAAATTACCCACACAGCTTGTTCTCCGGCTAATTTTACTTTGAACCAGGAGCAATTTTGGAGCGGTTGACATTTCTATGGTAACAGTAGCAGCTCGGAAATCCTGGAATAAAACAGTACAAACAGTAAACAGTTGTCTAACAAAGCAGCATTCAGGTTGTCAGATGGTTTATATACTCACTTATACATACCTATCACAAACTGACAGCTCATATGGCATGTCTATCTTACACCATTATGGACATTATTGCTAATGACTAGATTCCCTGTGGGCAGTTTAATTCCAAAATATCAACTGTATATGGTTATAACCCATACACATTTTACTTTTGGAGGAATTATGATCATTTTATGTGTAAAGTAAGATGTTACGATGTTAAAACAAGGGTAACATGACCTGTAGTCATAATGATGTTTACCAAACTATCCAGCATCAAGCTAAGAGCTGTCTTCTCCTGTTGTCGCTCCTCTGCACATCCTTTTTCAAGTTAAGAAGAGGATTTGTTAGCAAATGTAGGAGGTTCACACATACCTGTTCCTCTCATCTGTCCCCCCATATGCCCTTCTCCCCCGCATATACTTGCAAAACACACACAAGAAGTGACACACAGTCATGCAGAGACACACACACACACACACACACACACAAGTTTCACAGTCTGGGTTTCTCTCAGTAATGCACACATGCGCCTACGCTAACACACCCACACACATAATGTTTCACACTCACACAGACACATTTCACACACACACACATACACACGACAAAATCTCTCCCAAAACATCAACAGCTCTCCCTCTGTGTCTAGGTGGCCCTGGCAGCGGCAAAGGAACACAGTGCCTGAAGATTGCCGAGCGCTACGGCTTCCAGTACGTGTCCGTGGGCGAGCTGCTGAGGAAGAAGATGATCCACAACGCAACCAGCAACAGAAAGTGGAGCCTGATCGCTAAAATCATCACCAACGGGGAGCTGGCACCACAGGTAGCAGAGAAACAGAGGAGAGGGGGAGATGGGGGAGTGTGTGTGAAACAGGGAGAATATGAGAGGAAGGATGAGCGGCGACTGTGTCCAGCCACTTGCAGGTCATTATCACAGCGTGCGTGTAACAAGGGACTAATTAGCAGGAACCAAATCACAAGTGTGCTGGAGAGACGGATCCTTATCTGTCTTATTAGCATCCTTCTTTCCAAGATAATGACTCTGCTTGGGAAGAAAATTGGCACAGACCCCCTGTGGTTGTTTGTGCTCCGTTCATTCAAACACTGTATAGAAAATGTAATGTAAAGTAAAGATCATGACACTGCTAGCAGAGACTTGTTGCAGTATCTGAGGTTGACTGCACAAAAGCTCAAAAATGTATGCTGCAGTCAGACCATGGAAGATAGGAATTCAATCTAAAAGTCATTATAAATTTTTTAAAAATGGTCAGCGATCATGTAAAGTATACATGATTGTAAACTGGCTTAAAAATACAAAACCACCAGTATGGTGGTTAATCCCATATTTGATGCATCCTTCACCCCATTCATCCTGGTCATAGTCACATTTAAATAAAAGTCTTTGTAAGCCTCTTTTGGCTTTAGTATAGTGCTTTGTTTTATAACACACTGTGTCATGCATGGCCCTGTGCAGACTACTGGGTAAAGTATGCTACTTTAGTTAGTGGTTCGGTTGCCATAAGGTCCAAATAAACACAGTCCGTATGAGGATAAAAGCATCTATCAGGGATTTATCTCATGTATGAAATGGTATGAAACAATCTAAGTTTGTCTGGTCATCTAGATACACTTTGGTTAACATAATGAAAACACTCGAGAGGGTGGTCTTTACTGTCAACATGGGCACCATGATGCATTAGTGATGCACAAGGCTGTAGCATGGACACACGAGCCCCTGCCTGCTTTGTGACTGGCAGTTCTTAGCTTGTGTCCCCTCATGAATTATCTTCAATAACTGCCAACCTCATCATTTATCATCCCTACCTTGCATATCTGGCACGACATTGCATCTCTCCTCTGGACGTTCACCAGATGTCAGTCCAGGAACCAGTTAGATAAACAACAAAGTAGGCCAAGTTGCAGACATATTAGATATGATAAAGTGACTTGCGACTGTTAGGCATTTAATTTCCTGCAATGATTAATTTAGCAAAGAAGATTAGAATTTGGTTTCATAATGATTCTGTATGCAATGATGAGAGGAAGAGGCAAAATACTATATATATGAGAAGACTGTTTCTCAGAAGCTTTAAACAGGAGCCCTGATGACAGCATTGCTTGTGTAAATATTGTTTTATGATGTGTTGAGTGACATATTAATGATTCACAGCTTGTTTTTAGTGGTGCCAGAGGTTACGTAGATTTTATTCTCCCCTTTCATATATATGATTCAAAAAAGCTTTATCAATTATCAATTTAAATAGTTGTCTAAAAAAATAAAGTCTTGGATGACTGATACCTTTCTTCATTTCAATAACAGAAATCAGAAACTGTTGTAATTTTGTTAATTTGTCAGTCAAATATAGGTTGATGCAAGAAACCTCGTTGTTTAACTTGATCTTAAAAAGATAACTCTCAAAGTAAAGGAATAGTTTGATATTTTCGGAAATACGCTTATTCGCTTTCTTGCTGAGAGTTAGAAGAGAAAATTTAGACCACAACTTGCATTTTTACATGTAGGTTTTTGTATGGATTTAACAAACAAGATATAATGTGTTAATTAGTGAGCGATAGAGGTGCAGGTAGGTGTATTTTTTGCCTTAGTATAGAACCAGGCTAGCTGTTTACCCCTGTTTTCAGTCTTTTTGCTAAGCTAAGCTAACCAGCTGATGGTTGTAGCTTCATATTTAGCATAAAGACACGAGAGTGGTATCAATCTTCTCATCTAACCCTAGGCAAGAAAGCAAATAAGCATATTTCCCAAAATGTCAACCTATTCCTTTAAAGAGGTATTTCTATAATTTAAGACATTTCTCTCCATAAGTACGCTGGAAAAAAAGTCATCCATGCGATTCTTCCTGTAGCCTGGAGTACTGTAACTATGCTCAGCTGTGACGCCCCTTCAATGCTGCAAATGATTCAAAATGGCGCAAACACACAGTATCACTTCACAGACTCAGCCAACTATCAAATCAATTTGAAGTTCTTCCTGTTTGTCTGTAAGTCACTGCAAGGTCGTGTGTATATTTCTGAACTTCTGTTCCCTCAGAAATCCCACGGGTCGCCTCACAAGAGGTGAGAAGAGATGTCTGCCAGTCTGATCTAGAATTAAAGACTGATAGCACTTTTGCTTTTATGTCATCAGACTATGGAAAGGAAGCACAGTGTAACAAAAGCTGTGTACCAATTCCATACTAGATACTAATAGTATATACTGTAGTATGCTCTGTATACTAATTGTCACAGTAGCAGTTAGTGTACCAGAAGTTAATATACTTTGTAATTAGAGGAAATTATATAGCAAGTGCACCAGTCAGTCAAACTGTGATTTTGTAAAAACACTGCCAGTTAAAATTCACAAAGAGAAAGTAAAATGTAAAAGATTTATTATTTATTATTTTGTTTTCCAAGATCTTCCTGGGGCTGTCTCACCACCATCAGCAATTAGTTTTATTTTTTGTAGTTTTGTTAGTAGCTCTTCTATTTCCTCCTCACTTCCTCACACACTAAAAACTGGATTGGTCACTTTTCCAGTGTGACCACAACCGTGACAGTTCAGTCTTGACCTAGGAAACAGAGCGTTTGACCCTGACATACTGTCTTTTTCAGCAGATGGAGTTGCTCAGTTGTCATAGAAATTAAGACGTTCAAACTTATCATTATTCCTATATTGGCTTAAAAATGTTTTTTCAAAGATTTCTTACTTATTTTTTTGTTTAGAAGATCTTTCTAGGATTCTTGTCCATGTTGGGTTATAAAAATAACACGAGGTATTCAGAATAATGTAAAGTTTGAACATCTACAGTTCCGTCAAGTTATGTTATGTGATTGCAAACTCCAGAACAAGCACATAAGTTGTTTTGTTTTGTCAACTCAAAACCTGCTTACAACCGGTATGTAGTGTGGAACTGGGATACAGTTTTGTTTTGTGTTCCACGTGCTACGTTGGTAGACCTTGTGCAAGAGTTCTGGCTTATCTACAAAGGAGGCGTTTCAGATGTGTTTTTCTGTCATCTGTCTCATGCGCATCTGATGGAACAGATACGCCTTTATTTTAATTAATACAGCTGTGTACATAAGCTGTGTAGCGGCTCATATTTATGTGGGTGTAGCGCGAGTGAAACGCGTAATGCAATTTCCTTCTGCTTTACGCACATAAATACAGTGTTTGTGTATTGGGTTAGACTTTTTGCTAAAAATCCCACATTATAATGTGTCACATTTGTTAGACTGCACCTGTTGCTGCTGATGCAGAATCATGGTAATATTCATAAGTGTCAAAAATCTCAACGTACTGTTCACTATAGAGTTAACCACCGAGTGTGTATTACATGGGGAGAAGTGAACGAGTGAACAAGGGAGAGACTTTGGATACTTATGATTCTCTCCTGCTGCTCGTCTGCTATATGATCGCTGGGATGGTGTTGTATATAGATTGTCTCTATGGGAGAAGAGATGATTGTTTGATGCCTTGCACTCCTCTGAGAGCTCAGACATCGAGCCATGCAGTGGATCAGAGGGCTTTTCTTAGATTAGCTTTTCTCATTTTATCTTGCTCGCATACATTAATCTGTTCGATGGAATCTAGATTAGGTCTAATCTCTGTGCAGTCTGTCGGGCCACTGCTCTTATTCTGTGGGTGGAGAGAAATTAAATGTCTGTGTTACTCAGTGTTAGGCACGGCCACGGATGTTATTTTTAGACCGGAGCATTGCTCACGTATCTCTGCCATATCGTATGATGCATTTTGCCTGGAGAAATACTGTACATTCGAACACATTGACCTCCTCCAGCCACAAGGAAGTAATTGATGCTAAAAGATGCTGGCACTCTCTGGCCTCAAGTGCAATCAAAACAGTTATATTAAAGTACAAATGGATAAACAGATTCATTATATTGTGGAATTCTCCGATGTGCTTTCATAGTTTTCCATTCACCTTATTTATGACTCTAAATCAGCTATTCATTATTAATTTTCAAGAGGAATCTACAACTTTGATGAATCTACACGGGGAATTGCAACAACATTAACAAAACTAATCTCCTCCTTCACGCTCTTGCAGAAAAAGCAGACTGTAATTATAATTACAACTATATACTATAAACTTTTCTGCTTTATAATTTGCAGCTAAAATGTCCTTTGACTCAGAGAACTGCACCCATTGTTTAGCATTTGAAATTTGACAAAGTGAAATGTGATGTGTCATGTTGCTTTCACTGTTTTCCAGGAGACAACAATAACTGAGATCAAGCAGAAGATCATGAAGATCCCAGATGCTAATGGTCTCGTCATCGATGGGTTCCCTCGAGACGTCGGACAGGCCTTGTCCTTTGAAGACCAGGTGAGTTTTACCTCTAAAGGTGTTCATACTTTGTATGTTGCATTTGTATTGGGTTCGAGACTGGTTTTCAGGACCTTACCTGAGTTAGACAACAACTCTCACACTTCACCAAATGTGACAAAGTCTCAAAGGAAACAGCCTCAGGTAAAAAAGGTCAAAATAGAGTTTTCTAACTATACTATATGTGGGACATTAAACTACTGTTTATCTCCCTGTTCACTGCACTACAGATGTTTCAACCTGTTACCAGCTGGAATAACATGATGTTTTTCTTTTGGCATCCAGTCAGAGTCACTGTGGTTATTTTGTCATGTAAACATAGCAAAAGTTCTTATCTGTCTGTCCAACACACACAAAGAGCTATTCAAGTGGCACCTGCTACAAACAGAATATGTAAATGAGTTGGTTGCACACCACACACTGGAGCTCTCAGGTTTTATCTCCAGTAGCATGAGATCTAAGGATGGCAGCATCCATTGCCCAGTGGTTTGAGTCACACTGCCAGGGTTTACTGTAGTTGATATAAGGTGCTGCACAGCATCTAGGGGTCACTGTCAGGGACTCTTTGACAAGTTAGAAATATTTTAATTAAGTGATTTAAGTTTATCTGAAAAGTTTTTGCCCCCAAATGAGCGATCTCCCAATTGTGACAAATTAAAATTTTAAATAATTATAATAATATTTTTGCAACTATTTGCATCGGTGTCAGTTGAACTGAAAAGTCAGTCAGAATAGTCAGCCTAGCCCACTAACATTAGCACTGATTCTCACTTGGCGGTACTTTTCGTTCATGTGATTTAAACACCTGCTGAGTCATCGCCAACTGCTGCACAGCTCAGTGTTGTGCTCATCCCACATTATACAAATGAGGTGGTCTTCGTAGCATTAGCCAACAGTTGTGGTGACGCCAAAATAACCATATCACCAGACTGTCAAAACTCACAGCGACAGGTAGTCCTGTAACCTCAGCACTCCGTACGTTACCCCCGTGATTCAAATCACAAAACGTAAGAAGTTGACCACTGACTGACTTTATTTTCTCATTGATAGATAAACTATACGGTGTTATGGACTAGGATCTGATATATGAGCTTTAACTGTTTGCTCTTGAGATCTAGAGTGTAGTATTTTATGTCAGCATTGACCTTGAGCTCACACTGTTTCAACTGCTGCTGCTGCTAATCAGCTATTCAACAGTGAAACACATTTTTCTGCCCAGTCACTGCACAATGTTCCGGTCGGGAATCAGGTAGTGGCACACTGAGCAAGGACTGTCAGATCGGTTCACAGTCTTTGTGTTGTCATGCATCTTGTCCTACTAAAGTGTCCTTGAGCAAGACTGTGAACTACCTGGATGTTTTGATCCAATTCCTCAGGATCAATAAAGCATTACCTGCCAGTTTAGTTTTAGTTGTAAGACAGGAAAAGAGTGCATTTTAAGAAGGCATTTTCTATGAGGAGTCACGAAAACCTCTGAAAACATCAACGTCAATGTAAATTAGCAATGCAAGGATGATGTTATTCAATGTTATTCTGACAACATAGAAGCTATGATACAGTATGTATTATATAGCAGTGTTTTTGTCAAAGCTGCAGCCCCCTAATGGAAATGTATCCTTTACAACTGAGTGGCCAATTGTCTGACACATCGGTCGATTGCTTTTAGAAGGATTGATTCTCTTTATCACATTTAAACTCAAGTAACATTCATCAACTTTTAAATGAGCACTCAATGACTTTTAGAGTGGTTGAGGAATGGGTTGGGGTCTATCTGGGTCAATGCAAGTAAAGCCTGACTTTATAATCTGGTCATTTTAGCTGCATTATAGGGAATGAGGGAGAAGGACATTAGAGTCTCAAGTCCCATTTGGACAGGTTTAATATTCCAGGAGGAGGTGAATATTTTCCCTGCTACAGAGTAACTAAAGTCATTGTTCTAGATGTTATTTCAGCTATGGTTATTTACAGGGGGTGGTTTGTAATTCACAAGGAAATTTTGCAGGCAAAGCAAGTCCCCTTGGCACGAGGCTTATCAAAATTTATTGTAAAATGTATATTATTTAGTTTGCTTAAGATTATATTACTGATTTGTGTGAGTGAAACTCTGGAATTTGTCTGCATAGCCCAGTCCCTCCAGGATTGCACTGACTTTCTGTGTAATTATTGTTGTCGCAGATGACCGAATTAGTAGTGGCGTTTCTCACTAATTTTCACAAAATTTGTATTGTTTTTGTGTTTGCGATACATTTCTGCAACATTGAAGTAAACTGTGAAACATTAGGATTGAAATCACTGACAATAAGTTCCAGCGAGGCAATGCAGTAACAGAATCTTGATTCATATTTGATCAGCACTGCCTAGTTTGACAGTTTGATCTGGGTTTTGTGAGCCTGGAGCCTTGCACTGTATCAACCAATCAGAGCAGCTAAACATCTGACGTGTGACTTCAAATCTGGACCGGTAATGCTACTCTGTCATTCATCGTAACAAACCCGCCCCCTATTAGATAAACAGCTGTGAATGGCCCGACCGAATCCAGGACAGGTGGAAATCTGTTTGAATGGGAGAGGGGCCAGATGTACCCACCAGAGCAAATGAAACGTGAGCTCGGCAGATCCGTCTGGTTCCCAGTATACATAATTGCAGGACAAACGCTGCCTGAGAAGACAGATTCCAGGGAAACAAAGTCCTATACACTCATCACATTATCTGACGTTTGCTTGTAAAAATGGTTCTGATTTAAATTATTTGTATGCCGAAAAATGCTATTATTGAGAGAAATTGTTCCGTTGATTCTTGCAATATCAAGATGAAATCCTGGAGGGACTAATAGTTATCCATGTGTGAGTCCATCCATGTGGCTGGCAAAAAGGTTTTCTGGGCCTCCGGGCATAACATAACGTGCACTTCTATTTCTAGCCACCATGCCGAAGTTGCTGCACAGAGCTTGTTCGATCCCTTCTGTAGTGGGCGTATCCATCAACGGCCATGTGTTTTGTTAATGTGTCACTTAAGGAAGCATTGAAGTAAAGCATGAATGTAAATATCAAACAGCATAGCAGTCTACAAACTGCGGCTCCCCGTCGGCTCTGAATGGTGATTAAATGTGTGATTGTGGGCTCCTGCAGGGGAAACCAGATGGGGCTCTTCTGGAGGTACCATTTAGTGAAAGTTGGTGTAGCGCTTTATCTCGTCGTCTTTCCAGTTAACACATGTAAATGGCTTGTTAATGTAGGCAGCATGGGCAATCAGCTGGCTGTATAGATTCTGTCTGCTCCAGTCAGTTATCTTAACCAATGATCTCTGTCTCTTGTATCGTGTTTCTTATTCGTTAATTACACAATTACTGAGTGTGTCTCAAACACACACACAAACATATGCACATATTCAATTACATATTGAATATGTGCATATGTTCTTATGCTCTTAAATACACACATGCACACAAAGATAAACAAGTGCACACAACCTCGCGCAGATCTGTACATTACAGTAAATATATGAAAGCGCATGCACATGCTCACACAACCATATTTACACACGTGTACATACGCACACATGAATAAGTATACAGTATGCACACAGAGAAACACACATTTACACACTCTCAAACTATGCACACAAATAAGACACAAGCTCACACAAGTGCAAGCATACACACATATAAATACACTAAAGAATAGGATAGCCGAAGCGGTATTAGTGCAGATACTGACCTTATTAAGTGGATCTTACCAGCAATCATGTGTCGGGTTGATCCGCATTAAATACAGTTTCTTTGTCAATGTCATTGTAAAATTCAGTCTTTTTGCTTTCAGTTATATTCATTCAGTCACGGCGGGCTACCAAGTCAGCTTTTAGTGCCACAGCTAAAAATGTGCTTTGGAAATCTCCCTTCAGTGGTTGTAGTTAAGGTTTTAATTGTTTTGTTGACTTTGCATTTTATGGTTTATGAATGAATCAGGGTGAGTCATATTTTGAGTTAGTGATCGGTTCTTTGAAGCGAGCCGGATCTTATGGCTTTGTTCCTTTCCGAGAGCCATTTAAAAGAACGGTTCATTGTTCTTTTTTTCTTTTGGGGGGTGGGGGTTATTAGCTTTATCTGAGAAATAATCACTAGGATAATGATAGGGTAAGATTTGGATCAGATTTACACTTAGACATCCCACCAATATAATTTAATTCCACCCAGCTGATGCGACACCAGCGTACGAGTCTCAGACAGTTTGTGACTAGAGTGGTAATGTTACTAGTACACTGTTCACGCCAAGGGCAGTGGATTTAGGGCAGGCAGTGAAATTTGAGCACAACGAACAGCTCTCACCAAGCACGACTCGGCGCCCTTTATTTGTACCAAAGAGCTGTTGAAAAGTCGTATCATTCTTGAATTTGAGTCATGGTTTGAACTATTAAGTCAAAATCATCCACTGCAGATATGATGGAGACTAACATTAGGAGTATTAACATTAACACTTTCTTTTTGTGCATATTTATTTACTTTTGCGGCCATGTTTTTGTAAATTTATCTTAGGGGCTTTCTTCAATTGAATAGGTGTGGTGGGTCTATCTATCTTAACAAGCTGCTAAAAATGTATGAGTGTGAGTCAGAATTGAGAGCTTCTTCGGTGTCCCGTGATGACCAAAATGCTTTTAAAGAGGCTTTTCCACCCTAAATTAAAGAATTTTAGGGGAACCTATAATTTTGGGGGTTTAAAACTGTCACCATAAAAGCTTTTTGCTGCCTCAGTACAAAAATGTCAACACCAGATTTCATCACTCATAGGTGATTAACATACACATTAATAGATACCTAATGTAAATCATTCTACTGTTCCTTTATTTTAATTTCTTTTAGATTACGAATTAGCATTCATTTCCTCCACAGTCTTCCACTGAAGCCTCCAGGCATACCTGATCTATTGCACAGCAAACTGTTGCAGGCATTGCGTATGTATTCTTTAGCTCATCACACTAACTACTATGGATGGCTAACCCTCTCTCATGTCTTCGTTATAGTCTCCCATCTGTCAGGTAATTGTACATTCTTTCCTTTTTTTGTGAAGAGGCCAAGTCTCTGCGTAATGAGAGCTTGTAACGTGGTTGCTGCTGTCTCTCCCGGTTCACCTCACCTGACAGTAGGTTCCACTTAGTACATGTTCCCTGTCTGAAAGCTGCACGAGGAAACCAAACAAAGAAACAAGATGATGTATGTGGCTGGCTCATGTACAGAGAGGGGGATTTCTAACCAGGCAATACTTCCACAATCCCGTCTCCCCCCCCATTGATAGAGCTCACAATTGAGCTATTACTATGGTTATTATCAGCAATTCCAGCTGTTTCAAACATGGAGCAGATTAGATGTGTTTAAACACAACTTCCATCTGCATCTCCACATCAGCTGAGGCTGTAAATAGAAAATGAACATACAGTTAGTTACTAACTCACTAACAGGCATTTCCACATTCAATGAGCCTGGAAGTCTCATAATTAAAATGTCGTCCCCTCTCTCATCGTATAATCTGGTAAATTACATTTTGTAATAGATAACCACAGAAATTCAATTCAGCTGAATAGTTTTTTTTATTGTCACAATGTTATTTAAATTGACGCATGCAAGGACTGCTAAAAGGGTTGATGACAGTTTGCAAATGGGCCCCGGGGTTAGATAAGGACCCAAGGAAGTTCAGTGGAGATGAAATCACATTGATAACACATGTATACGGTTGTGTTTATAACCGTTTCCCAGCAACCGCTCAAAAACAGCTCATACAGTCGTTGATGATTGGACAGGAGCTGATGACCTCACAGCCAGTAATGCACAGATGCAGCAGCCCTGAGATTTACAATGGAATTAAGTGACAACTGGTTATTAAAGGGCATTTTGTGCAGCTCACAAGCAAAGAGATAAAATAAAAGCGGTATGCTTGGACAAATGAGCTGCCGAGACCCATTTGTGACAGTGAGTTTGAGTCCAGATCTCAAATCGAAAAAGCTTCCAGTTTATAGGTTTTAGGCCTCTCAGGCTACATTCAGGTTGTGCTACCTTACTGGTGAAGGTAGTTGTTGGTAGCCTGGAAGGAAAACCTGCAGATAATACTAGGGGTTTTTGTTAATATTTTACAGTTAATATTTTCCTAAACAGACACTAGAATTGAACATCAGTCAAAGATAAGACAGAAAAGCTCTTTGTAGTAAAGATGCAAATATAACATTATCTATCAGAAAGAATCAGGGACTAAAAAGGATTTTAAGTAGGGTGAGTGCATTAACAATACAAATGCAAAGGTTTAGAGGTTTACATAGCATTTAAATTTTTTGTTTTACTTCCATTATTATGGAAAGCACAATAACCAATGTATCATAGTTTGTTATATACGTTTATTTATTTATTTTATTTTATTTATTTATTGTGCCCCCCCTCCACCTCTGAAACCAAACCTACGCACTTGTGTACATCAAATATGGCGCTAGAGCCATGTTGTGATTTTATAGGGGGTTATGTGCCAGACTATTTCTTCGCCCAGCGCAGTGACTTCAGGCCATGCTAGCTGTTTTCCCTGTTTCTAGTTTCTAGTCTTTATGCTAAATTAATCTCTCCTCTGACTTTGGACAGAACCAGGCTAGCTTTGTCTCCTTGCATCCAGATGCTACGCTAAGTTAAGCGCCTCCTGGCTGTAGCTACGCACATAGCACGTATAAGCGTGAATAAGCGTATCTCCCAGAAGTCTGAATTGTTCCTCAAAGGTCAAAGCTTTTGTTCATCTCAGAACTGCCCTTATCTTTCGGTTATAGCAGGGCCTTGAGGATATTATTATATTATATTTTACATTATGGAATAAGAAAGAAGCTTTCTGTTTGTTTTGGAAAATTCATTCCAGGCCTATGCCAAGAAATTACGGAGCCCCCTAAAGGTCATGGCGAGAATTTTTTTGAGGACTACTTTTGCATTCTCTCGCAATACTTTTCTTCTTCCATTCCTTCTGAGCCATATGTCTATTTGTAATGGAAGGTATCAGGAGATTCTCAAGTGAATGCATTTAGCATCGTTTATGGACACCTCACCTTATATGATGTCCATTGCAAAGACGTTATCAGATTCAACTGCACATCTGTAATTTTGCCTCTGGAGACGTCTCCTCTTCCTCAGTGAAACCCCTCTGGGGTCCAGTACAGTACAGAGTACAGTACTGAGTGAAACCGACAGCATCCTGCAGACTAACATACTGCTTTCTTCTGGAGAGACCTCTTGATCTAAGAATTCGTTAAAGTTTACTTTCACTAAATACATAACCTTGCATGCCTATTGAACAGTCATACTATATCAGCATGTCCAGTTCAAAGTAAAATTAAAACAGCTGATATACTGTTGCGTTGCACTGGGAGCAGCTGAGCGGAAATAGACATATGGTTCGGCAGGAATGGAAGTATTGTGAGGTAACGCAAAAGTATTTTGAGAGAACGCTAAATTTTGCGAGGGAACACAGAAGTAGTCCTCAAAAAAATTCTCGCCGTGACCTTTAGGGGGCCCCATAAGAAATAAATAGTTCCCAGTTGCTAAGAAACATCTTTGCGTGTCCTTTCAGAATCCAGTTTTAGTCTGACAGTTGAATCTGGTTAATTGTCGACATTTATCTGAACAAGTTCCTGTCATCAGCTGTCATATCAGGACAAAATTAAATCTTGTGCAAATCCATGTTATCGTCACCTAGAAATGTAAAATAAGATGTCTTCTGTGGTTTCTTTGTAGGAACAGAAAATGTGTTAAACAAAAGAAGTGTAAGGATTTGGGAAGTGATAGTGTTTAGGTACAAGTACTCTGTGATTATATGTAGGCCTACACACTGATGTATTCTCCTATATAATAATAAAAGCATGGTCAGTTACAAATCTTCACATTTGAGCCAGCAAGTTTTTTGGCATTTCTTCTTAGACAAATGACGAATAAAAGATGAATAGATTATCAAACTCTACAACACAAACATCCCAGTGGGGCGGCTGAAGACGTGACTCAAAACTCTTCTCTTCATCATTAGTAGCAGCAACACTTAAGAGACAAAAAGAGGGAAGGCTGGGACGGTGAAAGAGAGGCCGCAGAGTCTGGAAACTTAATCTGAAGGACGGGAGTTTGGATTCCTGGGAAAAGAATTAGCGCTGACACAGTGTGTGGACACAGTAACAGACGAAAGACTAAAAGATCATTTGACACATCAGGCTACTAGTCACTGACAACATGGATTTGCATGTAATTTTAATATTGTAAACCTTAATATTCAGATTTATTCAGGTGTTGACTCGAGTGTGTATTCTGTCACCAGCAGTTAGTTTCAGTTCAACATTCTGTTGCTAGTAGCAACCACTACTGGCAAAGTTTCAGCAGTTTAACTGACATAGTTACATCCGCCATTTTGTCAGCTATCTGACAAAAAAATATTCACAGCCATCTTTAATCTACTCCCCATATGCTCTTGTTGGAGCATTATCTGTAGGTACATTTTTTTTACTATAGCTATCTTGTTATTGTTGATTTGTAATTTGTTACTTAGTTTTCCTGCAATCTGTTTAGTGCTAAACAAGCTAGCCATTATGCTAGCTAGCTTTCCGAGGAATATGTTGCTAACACAACATTATAAGTTACTGTTGATTTAATTTTTACAATAACTTTGGTGTAACTGTTGTTTGAAGTATCTCATTGTTTTATAATAATCACAATCATTGGATTTGTTGTCCAATACTGTTTACACAGTTTCACAATTGCTTCCAGTAAAGACTGCTGTCTGCATCCTTTACTGGAAGTGTGTTAAGCTCACAGCATACAGTAACTGTGCAACACGCATGATGAGGGCAGAAGAAGTTATTTCTGATGTGTCCTCAGGCTGCACTTTTTAATCGCATTACAGGGTGTAAAAAATAACACAAACACCTTCCATATAATGGAATTAAAAATGCAGTATCAACACCTTTCCAACACCATTACAGCAACACCTGTCCAGCGGCGTAAATATATGCAGTGCAGGCAGGGCGGTTGCACTGGGGCCCGTGGGGTGGGGGGCCCATAGAGAGAGCAGGCCCTCCAACAATGTGTTGGGCGGAAGTGGAGAATGGGCCCTTGCGAGTGATTCAGATTGACACCTTGGAAATACACCTGTGTTCAAAGAAGAACTCACATTAAGTTAAAATTGGTGCCATTTGCTATATATCCCATTGAAAAGGGAAAACTTTTTTTTTTGTAAAATAGTCAGTAGCAATTGATAACAAAATGATATGCTTATTCTACATAAACTATAAAAACTATAAATAAACTATACAAAAACAATTCATTTAAATGAATAATTTCTTATTTTCTTTGGGGGGGGGGGTTGTCATATACAGATATGCAATGATGATTGCTAGGTAATATGTATGTTGATGTCCAATGGCAAGTCTCTATTTGATCATGTGACGAGACGATACGATATACAGTAGCTAGTTTAGGCGCTATCCGTGGGTCTAATAGCTTTCTCTTTGACCTCTACTCTCCCAATACAATAGCCTAAGTAACACATTCAACTGTAAAATCCAACACATCGTTGGTAATATATATATATGCCTAATGGTGTGTGTGTGCTTCAAAACTAGTAATTGGCATGCACTAGGGACCGTCATAATAGTGTGCACTTGGGCCTGTCGTAACTACCTTACGCCGCTGCACCTGTCTGTTGAATTCTCAACTCAATTGAGCATTGTAAGTTTTACAATGTCAGTGTCTACGGTGGGGCTATTGCATTGGATTATTTTATTTTATACACACTACTGTTTTTGTGTCTACACCCTGAGTTTTGTAGAATTAAACCAAGGTATCAGACTGACATATCAGGTTGATTTTAGCCTTCAGTTTAAAAACAAACAAACATCCTTATTCCCGCTCAAAGGGACTGCTTTGCAACCCGTACATTTTCAGCCTGAATTACAGTCTCAGAGGCTTTTTAAATTTGCCAGTTTTGGAGAATATTCTTTCCATGTTGTATGAAAGTGGTCCCCTCTGAGCAGCTTCAGTCCACAAAATATTTGTAAAGACCTTCAAAGGGTTAAATCATTGACTTTCTGAATGACTTTCAGATAGACTCTGTGCTGCTTAAAGCATCAAATAGATAATATTCTGGAAGGTTCAGTGCTTTATTTTGGATCCCATATTCTCCAGCGCAGTGTGATCTCTGGGGCGACCGAGTGATCCTGCTGCTACTTTGCCCTTTACAACATCACAGCAGCCATTTATGATGCGCCACAACCATCCTGCTCCTCTTTATAGCTCCCCGGAGAGACCGTCTATCCTTTCATTCTCCCCTCTAGCCTTTTTACCTCCACTCTTATCGACTATGGTATCCGTCTATCTATTCATCCCTGTCAATCTACCTGTGTGGGTGTCTAAATACACAATGCACACATCTATCTATCCATCAGTTTTGGTAGTTGATCAATCATACAAAGTCATTTATCAAGGAAAAATGCCAAACATGTACTGGTTACTGCCACTCAAATGTGACGATTTGCTGCTGTTGCTTTCTGCTTTATATTATAAATTAAATACATTTGGGGGTTTGACTGTTAGTTGGACAAAACAAGCCACTATTGTGTGACATTTTATTGACTAAATGGTTAACAGATCAATTAAAAAAAATCAAGACAGTAAGTGATCATGAAAATAGTTGGTTGTGACTAGTCATCCATCAGCTGTCATCTTGTCTTGTAATTGCTCATCCATCATGATGGTTATATAACGAAGAGGACAAAACAACAAAACAGAGCAGCAGCCACTTTGCTGTACTGCGGTGTGTTCAGTGTGGACGCCATAACTCTCTCTGCACATTCCTCTCTAACATCAGAGAGAAATTAAACATTATGTTTTGAGAAGAATTAATTATCGCATATTGCAAGTGCACATGGCTTCATCTGACTCCTCCTGCGAGACTGAGATTTCTGGAGGCTTAAGGGGAAGTTGCAAAGACAGTAATGTTGTGTAGTTCTTCTTTTAGCAAGCTTACAAAGCTCTCTTGCTTTACCGTTAAAAAAAACAAGTTTTTACTCTTTTCATTGTCTGTGAAGTTGCAGCCAGATACATATCCGCTAAGAATAAGCAAGAAAAATGTGATGGTGACATTTACAAAATTTGTGCAGGTTATAGTTGAAGTTTGAGATTCATCCTTTATTAGCATCACAGATGAAAGCCTTTCTGGTCACTTTGGGACAAAATTCATGGATCTTGGACCACCCAGGTTTAACTAAAATAACCTCAATATAAGTGTGTATTAGTGGTTAAAGAGAGAATCTTTTAATAGAAAGGCCACTGTTTCGGGCCCAGTGGCAGCCTAGAAAGTTGTTAGATTTTCTTGTCAAGACACTGAACTGGAGCTGAAATGATCAGTCGATTATTTAATTAGTCGATCAACAGAAAATAAATCTGCAACTGTTTTGATAATCGATTAATCATTTGAGTAATTTTTAATTTAGTAAAAATGCCAAACATTACCTAATTCTTTGAAATTGAAAATCTTTGGGTTTTTGTCTCTTGGTTGGACGATAAAAGCAATTTGAAGATGTCACCATAGGCTTCAGGAAATTGTGATGGGCAGCTTTTGCAATTTTCTGACGTTTTATCGACCAAACAATTAATTAATAAAATATTTTGCAGATTAATCGATAATGAAATTAACTGTCACAGGCCTACACTGAACCCAGCTGCCTGCTCACACATACATGTCCATAGGGTCCAAGTACGTATGGAGAAATGTAGTTAGATTATGTCTTAGCTGCTAGTTCTCTTTGTTTGGATAAGTAAGATTAATGCCATACAAACAGACGTCTGAAAATGAAGAGTGTTGTTCTCCATGAGAACTGCTGGATGGCGTATAGAGAGGAAATGCTTCGGTTTATGGAGACAAATGGCGACATCTGATAGTCAGCAGCTCCATGTGATTAGAAAGGTAGACCAGAACGAAATCAACCAAAGGCCAACAGTAGTTTGCACTGATAATCAGCTGTTTCGTCATGCACAGAAGCCTTAACTGGTATGAATAAGAACAATTTCAAGAAAGAGTCCATTAACTAAAGTTTGAACAGCTGGAATAAGATTGCTTTTTAAACAGAGTTTTATCTCTTATCTGTAAACTTGGTACAAAAATGTTTACATTGTTGTTCTGACCGAACAAAATAAACTGGTTTGAGTGAATGTGTCACATAAATTCCTCAAATGCTAAAAAAGTATATAAAGGCTATATTTTGTAAGTGACAGTATCATCTAGCTTTTACATTTTGATTCAGAAAGGATGTTTACCTTCCTCTGAGGCAGAACAGGAAGCCACATTTCAGCATTTCAGTGCTTGATTTGCTGCCGTCAGTTTATTTCTCTGCTTTTTATTTCTTTGATCGAGTGCATTTAGCAGAACATCCCTAAAAGGGTATTAGAGGTCGTGTTTGGCACAGCAATCAGGCCAACATCTGCCTGCATATGCACCTTTTTTAGGACTCTTGTGTGTGTATGTGTGTGTTAGAGAGGAAGCCTACCGCTTCCTGGCCTTTAAGCACGAGAGACAGTATCAGTAACAGAACTGCTGGCCTTAAGACCTTTTCTCAAACTAGATGCTTTTATGTGATGTCATGATAATACATTTCTGGAGACATTTTAATGATGACTGATGCTGCTTCACATTAACAGTACAACCAGAAAAAAATAAAAATAACAAGGGCACAAGTGTGGTCACCATGGAAACGGAAACTTTGATTTGCAAGACTCAAAACTGAGTCCCTTTGCCGGAGTGGCATGTGCCTCAAACAACACAACTGGAGCTATTTTTGGCTCTGGTAGTGCGCCACATCAAATGCAGACTCTGGAGTGTTCATCATGTACATTTCATCTAACAAAGGAGGAAAAGAAACAACAGATTATGAATAGTCATAGACCACTCCTGATACTTTTTATTTTGAAGGAAGGTTCCCGGTGGTGGTGAGCTTGGTGACCAGTTGTCAGGTTCAAGATGAGGAGAGTATTTAACACTGCCCTTTTTATAAAGAGACTGGAGGTACCTCACCTTAATAGGTCCAAACCATAGAAACCAGGTTATTTCCCTTTGATGCTGCTTTGCATTAGAAGATCTTTCAGATCTTTAAATACCCAGCACACACGTCAGCCTGTTTAGTTTACATACTCATTGGTAACTAAGGAATGTTTTTGTGTATTGGACTTTGTAAAGCAGAAGCAGTCAAGCTCACAAATGAAATCTCTATTACTCAGACCTCAGTCAGTGCTGTTGCTGTTGCCTGACCTAAATTATTATTTGCATCTTGGCAACAGTCACTGTAGGTCTGTCATAGTTATTATATCATCTCTTGATTGCAGTAATTAAAAGTAAAGAAAACTTTGCTCAGAACGTAATTGTTAATGGGCGCACAGTACACATGCATGTAGTCCCACGCATGTTCATATTTCAGAGGTTTCAGAGCCTTTGTCACCCACAAAACACGAGACTGAAGTGAATGAAAAAAGCTTTGTTTTGTCAGATTTTGTCAACGTGTAATCGAGCTTCTCTAATGAGGTTCAGTGCAGAAAAAATGCTTGATTGCATATTATCTTTTGAAAATAAATTAAAGCTGCACATATCAGTATTCTTATATTAACAATGGATCAAATGACTATGTGTAATATGAAGTGGGTTGCTCGTAGTGACAAACCCACAGATATTTATCACCTGACTCTGCAGTTCCCCTCAGCTCTGAGTGTTTTAGCGTCTTTCAGGTCATTATTTTAATTTTACGACCTGCAACCACTATTTTGATTAAGTCTCACCGCTCTCATCAGCATTGATTCAACGAGCAACAGCTCTAAAAACCTACTGTACACTATCTGCTCAGCACCAAACAGAAAGACAGACACAATTAGCAACTAGCTGGTGAACATAGTGGGAACATTTAACAGCTAATGAGACAGATATTTCCCCCAGGAGTTGGTGGAGACCAAAACAGTGGTAGAGGAAGTGAATATCAGACAGTTGGTCAGAAACATAACTCCAAATGAATGTTGCTCTGTATCAGCTGGATGTGTAACTAAGCATGTCCAGCTAACACGTTTGACATATTATCATCTTAATTGTTATGTCTATGTTGGGTTTACAGCTTGTTCGGTTTGGCAACAAAAATATGTGCAGCAGAGCAGGAGGTAAAACACAACCATAAATACATAAAACAAAGAGTGATGAGTAATCACAGCATTATTCACACGGATGAAATGAGGGAATGTCACGTCTTGAGTTGTCGAATTGCACTTCAAAACTAGCTCTTCGTCACGTCTGATCTCTAAATAGAAAACTGCTGTCACAGTTAGGGAAAGTGCTGCATGTGTGATCGCACCTATAATGTCATTTGCTGTTACTCATGTCATGAAAAAGAAATTGGCTTTCAAATACTTTCCTCTGATCGTCTACAGGCTCGTTCTCTTCTGTTTCTCAAACACAGTACAGCAGCTAAAACAAAGAAAATCTGTCTGTGTGTGGCAGGTAATAATGTTCTCATCTCCTGTTGGGAAAGTACAGTATCATCCTGTTTGACTCATAATCCCATCTATATTAAAACTGCATCATCAGTGGAGCAGCCACAGGCTATTTTTATGGCTACAATCTTAAATTTTCATGGCACTGATTCAATCCAGTGAAATTCAGGTCGTGAACAAAATTCAGAAATTGCTGTAAAAAAAAAGGAAAATATATTCAATCACCTCTGACCTTACTGAGAGTGAAGTCCTTATTTTTGTGTGTATTGCAGTTTAGACATTTTGACCCGAGTGCATTGACTTTGAAAAATGAGACTAACCCCGAGTTTGTAGCTCTAAGACTGAGCCTCCTCATGTCACATCGTGAACATCACATATGAATGAAAGTTACTCTGAGTGGTATAGGTTTGGCTGAAGTGTTTCACATGTCTTATCTCTCCTGGTAGATCTGCACTCCTGACCTGGTAGTGTTCCTGGCCTGCACCAACCACCGTTTGAAGGAGAGGCTGCATAAACGGGCCGAGCAACAGGGACGACCAGACGACAACCCCAAGGCCATCGACCGCCGCCTCACCAACTTCAAACAAAACACCATTCCTCTGGTCAAATACTTCCAGGAGAGGGGCCTTATTGTTACAGTAAGACGTTTTCCTAAAGCAGCCCGTTTTCTTTAGAAATTACATTCATATTGAATGATTCTGCAGTGCTTGATTTAAAACCATCAGTGTCAACACAGGAAGTAGTGTGTTTGTAATGAGACAGGAAGTGAGGTTGTGGAGGTTTGGGTGTTGGAGGCGCGTTTAGCAAGTCCAGCTTTTGTGCCAGGGACTGAAGTTAACTTCCTGGCACAGACGAACAGTTATGCTATGATCATGTCATGTGGGATGGAAAGTAGCAATGGGATGTTTAAAAGTCCAGTGTGTAACATTTAGGGGGAGCTATTGGCAGAAATGGAATATAATATTTATAAGTATGTTTTCATTAGTGTATAATCACCTGAAAATAAGAATTGTTGTGTTTTCGTTACCTTAGAATGAACGGAGAGCGCCATGTTGCACCGCCATGTTTCTACAATGTCTAGACAAATCTAGACAGTCTAGACAAACCAAACACTGGCTCTAGATAGGGCCATTCACATTTTTCGCGAGTTTCGCGGCCACCATAGTTTCTTCTACACGCTTGGAAGGGGCAAGCAGTATTCAAATGGTTGCAAACTGCAATTTCACCGCTAGATACCACTAAACCCTACACACTGGACCTTTAAGTGTTTATGTCATTGGATGACTGCCAGTCTTATGGTAAACAATTCTCTAAAGTATTTCAATAATATTACCTAGCTAACAAATTATTTGCAAAGGGAGTGAATGAGTGACAGTCATCTTTGGTTGAACAATGGTTGTATGAGTTGGTCGTGTACTGTGCATGGTCAATAAAGCACTACTTACTTTGAACAATGTACTTTAGCTGATGTGGGGCGACCATGTTTATTCACCTTTTAGAGCACTTTCATATTATGTGTATTATGTTACATACCGATATACTGTATCTGTGATAGGCCCCATATCATGCCCATATTTCATTTCATCGGCCGATAAATAATCAACATAACCAAAGATATTTAAATATTCCTAACACAGACAAAGTGAAGGAGGCTTGCAAACTGTATCTGTTTAGCTCTTGATTGTTTTGCGAGATTGGAACAGAGAACCGAGTGTTAATTGGAGACCACTGGGATCTTCATTACATTGTGTGGTTTGGTGCAGAGGGGCATCGAATTACCCTTGGTATGTGTGAAGCAGGTGCTAATAGAGCTATTGGCTCCTACAGCCAATGGGAAGCGGCTGCCCACTCTTCCAGTGGGAGTCTTATTGATCTGTCTGAGTCTCAGCGCAGAGGGAATACCGAATAACTCCTCCAATGTATTACTGTGAGAAAGAGATTTAGTTTGCATACTTTTAGACTGTTGTCTGGGGGCATCTTAAAATCATAGTGGCTCTCACATTAAAGTTAGAAAGAATGAGAATATAATCAGATGCCCTCCAGAAGTCAGAGCCTGCAGTTTATGTGTCAGTGCTGTCTCCCTCTCTTTAGCTTTGTGTGGTTGATGCTATAAGAGTAGAAGTGAAAATGCCAGCGAAGCGAATGAAACAACTCTGGGACTCCAGACGCATTGGAATTAAATCTGTGTCTGTATTTTTATTGCAAAAACGTATATTTCTCCTGTGTAATACCTTTTCCAATTTCTTTTGGAATATTGCCTTTTTGATATTCTGCTTATTGCGTTCTTGTCTGTCTCCCTCTTTCCCCTGCTCTCTTGTTTCTTCACAGTTCACAGGTCTTGAGTCTAGTTTCTGTATATACCGATACTATATATTTGCGATGTTTTCCTGCTGGACACTCAATCTTCCGTTCCATCCATCTATTTTCTGTACACGCTTGTTAAGGTTTCCAAGAGCCTCTACCTGCATGCACTGAGCAAGATGCAGCGTACATTTTGAATAGTTTGTACTCTTTACTGGTATTTTTGAACAGACAGTTTCTGATTTAAATCATAATTTTGCCAATTTTAGGCAACATTCTTGTGTGTTCAGACAACATTAAGGCTGCAACTAACAATTATTTTTATTAACGATTATTATGACTATTATATTCTCAATTAATCAAGTAATCGTTTGGTCCATAAAATGTCAGAAAATCACACAAAAAAATGTCCACAATTTCCCAGAGTCTGAGATGTTTTCCCCAAATGTCTTGCTTTTTATTCAGTTAACTATGATAGGAGACTAAGAAGAAGAGAAAATATTCACATTTTAGAATCTGAAACCAGTGAATTTATGGCGTTTTTACTATAAAAAATGACAATTTCTAAATTAAAGATTAATCTATTATCAAAACTGTTGCAGATTAATCTGTCGGTCGATTAACTGACTAATAGTTTGAGCTCTTTTGTTAAATGATTAAAAATAACATTTTGATATCAGTATGAATTCTCAGGTATCATCAAAAAATGTTTACTGATGTTTGACAACTTGCTGAACTGAGAGCTCAGCCATCTACTGTCAAACTTTGTAAATGCCATGTTTCACGGCAGTTGTTATGATATCGTGATGATATTCAGCCATGGTTGTTCCAGTTAGATAACAAAAATGCCTCCAAAGAAAAAAAAATTGGCAAGAAAAGTTAGAAAAGCTATATCAACAGTTGTTTTTACAATATGTAAGTGTTTTGTTTTCCTTTAATGTTGGCAGGAATCTGCAAACCACAAATGTACTACAGTACCAGATCTGCGTGGCTGCTGTATATATAAGTCACAGTTTATACTGTCCTCGAGTTGATTAGTTGTCCTTATTCAAAGCTAGAAAGTTAGCTAACAGTGTGAAGTCCTCCCATAAACACAAGACGCATATGTTGGATATTTAATGAAGATTCACAATTTTGTAAAACTGCAGCAAAAGCACAAATGGCAAACTGAAATCAGAATATAATCAATACACATTATATAGGCACAATGTAATTGTTAGGAACAGAAAATGCTGAGTCACAGGGCAAGCAGTGCTAATTACCAACTTGATGTTTTTTTTCTTTTCTTTATCGTCTATGCTATGCTTATTATAAATTTTAAAAATGATTATAATGTGAACAGGAAGCCATCATAGGGAGGTTAAAGTAGGTGTAATGTGATCCCGTCTTGACTGTAGTGTAAAGCCCAGCGGCTGAATTTCTGAAGCAATTCTCTACAGCGGTGGTGTAATGCCACTGTCGCGTAAAGTGTGTTTAAGTGTTCCAATTTTACATCTTCTACAAGCCACTTCACAGGTAGTTATGATACTGTTAAGTGGGATTTTGAGTATTAAATCCTGCAGATAACATTGTAGTGCAAGAGTCCATCTGAACTGATGTAAAACTGGAGTTGAGATGAGGTTTCTGCTGCCTGCTACATTTTGTAAATCTCTCCACATCCTCCCTGCATTCCCAGTGGAGCCAACTTAATTAAGACACACTGAGTGAGTGATTATGAAGTAATTTGTTTCTTAAGTGCAGGCGTATGAAAATGCAGTGCTGTGTTTAGTTTTCGCAGTAAAATTGTCTCAAACGAAACTCTCCACAAGCCCATTTTTATCATTCTTGATGCTAAATATTTGCTATTTGGTTAATTTTGGACATCATCCATCCAGTTTCACATCAACAGCTTTTCAGATTTGCAGAGAAACTGAACTCATATATTTCAGTGCAGGACAAAATGACCAAATGGCTTTTTGAAGGTTGTAACATTCTACATGTTCATTGTGTTCATTCATGTACCTTATTTTATCACGTACAGGGGTGTATAAAGCTTATGAAAAATGCCCTAAAGGCCCTGAACTTATTTTCTCAGTCAGCTCCTCACTATGAATGATGGCGTCCTACATGAACACACTATTTTCAGCCAAAGAAAGAACTATTTTATTTCACAGAGAGATTTGTGTTTTTGTCTGCGCTCTTCTCACTGGTTTGCAGTGGGCGGGGCTGAGTTGGAAAAATGTGATGTCACATACTTTCATGCACCAATCACAGTTTAGCAACATTTGAATCAAAATGTTATGACAGTTGAAGGGTTGTTGCCAGGCAACTGTGAATCAAATCTGATCAAACCACACAGTCCTGATGACGCAGATTAGCTGAATTTTTTAATGTATCTCAGGATGTTGTTTCTGAACTTAAACTTATATTATTGCTTATTTAGTCATGAACATTTAATGTTGTAAATAAATACTTTTTTTCAAGGGTTTTAACTATAGTAGCCACAGTTTTTACCTCAGTTATCAGGCCAGTTTGGCAACTCCTCACTACCAGCACTAACACAGAGCTGTAAATCATATATCAGATGACTTATTACATCTGCCCTAAACAACAGAAATAGCATTTAAAGCTATTAAACCAACTAAGATCCCTTGCAGGTATATTGTCCCTTTGCAATTTGACATGTGTTATTGAAAAAACACCTTGGGTGTAGCCAATTTCCCCTCCTTCCATACCTGTGAATGAAAGAAATCTGCACTCCTCACTCGAGTGATTTGAACATTTTGAGAGCTCATCGATGGATTGTCCCTCTGGTGAATTGCTGTCACCACTCTCTTTGTGTGCTGCAGCGTCAACAGACAGTCACACAGTCTTGACACCTCGGAAATCAAAGGTTGGCACAGTCTGGAGCACTCTTAAAAACAACTTCATGACAAATGATGTCCACTCTGAACGCTCTGGAAGTTCTTGTTCTTTAGAAATAAAATCATAAGAGCTTTACAGAGACAAAAGTATCTAGATGTGTGGAGGATTCTCAGTCAGAGATGGTATGTTGAGAGGGTTTGCTTTCTTTCCAATGACACTGTCTTTTCACGCCTTCAGCTCTTGAACTGCTGAACCTTGTTTTATTGCACATTTAATCCCGCAGAACTTGAGTGCATCGTGTTTGTGTGTGTTCACGAGACCTTTGAAATGTTCTGTTGTGCCCTTTATCTAAATATCCCAGTTTACTTTTTCTAACATAAGTTCAAAAACTGAAAAACAGACAGCAGAAAACCTTCCAATCAAAGACTGCCATCAGTTCTGAACAGGTGAAGCCACGGCAGACTACAAAGTATGATCTTCATCCACGTGAAACTGGTATGGTCAGATTTTCTTCAGTAGTCTGTCGACCACTGGCACAAATTTATTAAATGCCAGACATGCAATCTTGTGATTCCTAAAATTTACATGAATGCAGCACCGTAGCACAAGCACGTGACATACAGTATGTTGGTGTTCAAGTTTGCAGTCTGCTGTAGTGCAAAACGTTCTCAAATTGTTGTAAATTGTTGTTAATAACTGTTAGATACAAGTTATCCTGGCCATTCAAATTAATAATAATAATTAAATAGACTGACCTTCTCACAGCAACTGTGACTGACTTCCAGCGTTCCTGGTTTTGAGTAGGGTGTTTGCGACAGTCTGGTAGAGAAATAGTTTAATAGCCGTGGCTACTTCAGGCACACTTGGTAATTGTGGTGCCTGATGATAAAAGTGGTGCTTTATGAATACAGGCGGGGCCCATTTGGACTGCGGGGGCGGCAGGGGTAAACTTTACGGGCCAGCATAAATGTCTGTGCGTAGATTGCGACATTGAGGTGAATGATGATGGTAAATCCTGAACAGAGGACAGATTAACAGTGGTTCAGTAGAGGATAAAACCATTCAGCTGTGTAATGGATTATTAGTCATATTGGTGAGTAGGATTTGTTGGTTGCGGTTTGTAAACACAAAATTCAAAGTTGGCCCCTCCTCCCCGGCTCAACGACACCAGAAGAACACGCCCAATGCTGTATATGACAACGTTGCTGCATCCATTTTTCAACGCTTAAAAAAAATACACTGCCAACAGTAATATTAGCTATCGTCAGCTATATACCAGCTCATTACAGACACTAGCACTGAGTCTCCGACAATCAACTTACTACGTTGGTCTGGGACTGCTGCGGTAACCGACGTGGCTTGTGTGTTAGACAGAAATGGACTTAGTGTGTACGTACAAGCTAGCTACTATTTTTGGAAAGTTACATTTGTTGTGATGGAAAAGCTGATACTTTAGCAAGCTAACTAAGCTAACCGCCGGCACCTACCTGTCCAACGGGAAAACAGGCCAACTCTGCGTCGCTCTTCACCCCATCCTCTCCTTCAGTGCTCGCCAGCGGGTGAAAGCCAACCCCAGATTCACTCTCGTTTTGGAACGAACTTTATCTGCTTTATCGCCTCGCTATGTTTGCGGTTTTTTGGTGCTGTGCCCGCCATTTTCGAAGTTTCCTCACACCCTGCGCGCTGTTATTGGCTGAGGGCTACACACCCACTACCCAAAGTTTGACACCCTGAACACAGCAAAATAAGAAAATACAGGCAGAGGGCACCACCACACACTTCTAATGGGTCATAAGTGATGATTAAGAGGGATTATTCTGCCTTTAATTTTCTGTCCATTTATAATTGATACCTAGTTTGTCCATCTGAGTAGCATTTTTCTGCATGATGATGAATGAATGAATGAACTCGTGTTTCTCGTATAAATTACATTTAAGAAATCAGCTAACTGCAGAAAGATGACTGTCAGTAATGATTTTTTTCATTATCGATCAATCAGACGATTGGATTAATCATTTAGTGAAAAAATTCCCATCACTACTTCACAGAGCCTGAGGTGACGTCTTCAAATGTCTTGTTTGTTTCAACAAATCATCTTATTTGAAAAGCTGGAACCAGAGAATGTTTGACAATTTTTATAACAATTTTTTTTTAAACGACTGAAACAATTAATCGATTATCAAAATAGTTGTTGATTATTTTTCGATTGACTAATCGATTAATGGACTAATCGTTGCAGCTCACCATGTAAGGTGCAGCACATTTATGGGAAATGTGGTTTTAATTAGAAACAACAATACTGCAACTTTATACAGTAGAGGCTCTTTGTCTCCGGTGTCACATTAATGGTGGCAGTGATATAGTGATGTTTAAAGAGTTTCCCCTCGGGGATCAATAAAGTATTTATGATTCTGATTCAGCGCTGCACATAACATTTTCAGTTTTTCTCTCAGAAAAACGTGTGTGTCATTATAATATAGTGCAGTACATAAACTTTCTTCCACTTTTCTTTCACTTATATTAATCTGTTGTCTAGAGAGCAACTAACTGTCCTCTAATAAACTAAAACAAAACACAAAAATTGTTTGTAACATTTGTGAACAGTTTAGTTTCTGTCTTATCTGAGCACAAAAACAGTTTTGTTCCTCCTGCTCTTCAGTAATTATCCGAGGAGAAGGACTCAATAGTTTCTTAATTAATGAATGCAATAACCGCCGAGACTTAATTGCTTTCGCTCAGCAAAAGGCTTTTGTATGAAAGTAATCCTTTCATTTTAAATGTCAAGTCCAATATAGGAAGGCATATCTCTAAAAGAACAATCGCAATGACTCATTACTCTACATCATTGACGCTGAATTGGAATGACTGAATTGTCATTACGTGTCTACGAGTCAATTAATTCACTGAATAAACTCGTCCTATTTCTGTCATTGTAAGACGGTTTAGCACCTCTGACTTACGATTGCTTAGCGTTTGGGATTTGTGATCATCCAAAACGTGACGTTTAGATTTTTGTGTAAAAAGTGAAGATGTACGAATGAAGGTCTGTTTTTTCATGTAGGATGACTCAGCTTATCAAATACGCACCACAAACACAATGAAGCCTAACCGGAAATTGCAGTGGGGAGAGATAATAGTTTGTTGTGGCCTGAATCAAAGCCGTCCTGTCATTCTAGGAAAAAGGACCAATCTTAGCTTAATTAAATATTCCCCGAGTGAGTTCAGCTCCAGCTTCCTTCCCACACGCTGCTAGATGCCGCGCTGATATAAACAAACAATAGACACCTCGCTCCGTCTTTCTGGGTCTCTTATCTCCCCAGGTATGGTTACAAGGTATTCGTTCATTGTTCCTGAAATATAAATGAGATACTGGCATTGTAACTAATCAGTAAAATTATGAACAATGTCTTCTGAATTTCAAGATCTCTTTCACTTTGAAATTAAGACTGAATAACCTGAAATGGGTATTGGGTCTTTTTATCTATTTGGGTCTTTTATATGTATTTATATGTATTATATTTATTTCTTTTTATATCTCTTCTGTTTTGTCTCTCCTCTTCAGAGAGTGACAACATTGAGCTTTACGTAACATCAAAAGAACTTGACGTGTTGTACTGGGGAAGCTACAAGAATCCTAAGTTGTTTTTTTTTAGCTCAAACTCTTGAAGAACTTCACATGAATTAATTCAGATGATCAAAGAGAAAACACTGAATGCACCAAACATCTTCCTGAAAAGAGTTGCAAAGGCCAAAAAGAGTTGCTGCTTTAAGCTGTCTCAAAACGTAAGACTCCCTCTCTGATTCATCTGCTTCCTTTAATCTACGCCTCCTTCTCTGAGATCTTTGAGATAGTGGAAGAGGGCTTTTACCTCGCTTCACCTTACTGTGTCAGTGGACTTGATGAAAAGATGCATTTTCTATACTTTATATATGTTCAGTACATGAAGGTAAAACTATTCTTTGGATGAGACATTTTTTGACAAAAGCATATTCTGTCCTCTGTAGGGTTGATTATAATATTGACTATTAACAGCTGAAGACATGATTGTCAATTGCTGTTCCCCCTGTCAATTTTAAGACGATTTTAAGCTCTTTGAAGAGAGCCGGATCTTTTGGCTACGTTCCTTTCCAAGAACCGGCTCTTTCGGCTCCCAAACAGCTCTTCCTTTAGTACCACTTCTGCTGGTCACTGCCTAAGTTACTTTCTTATTTGTCGCAAGAAATACATATGCAAGATTCTTTATCTGCAATACATAGAAATATTCTGTCACATTGATGGATAAAAAGTGGAGGTCGAGAATAAAAACAAAAATAACACCCTACTAATGAAATAGTGTGGTTAATAAATAATTACACAACCCTATACAGACACATACAGTATATTTCAATTTAATTTGTATGATATAGGCCTAATATGAAACAAACTCGTTCGCAACCGACACATCACTATTAGGGAGAGGCTTAATGTATTTGTAGACTGTTTAAGAATGCTGTGGTGATCCACAAATTATTTCTTAAATACATGTAAGTGTTCTACATTTAGAAGTAGCTAACAGTATTAAAAAAAGATTTTAGGATGTGGAGGACTAGGCTGAAAAACAAAATTAACATGCCGGCTGAATTTCAAAACGCATCCCAACGACACAACTGTCAGATTTATTATGTAAAATAATCAAAACTGTTCTAACTTTGGTAGAAAACTCAGTGTTCATGTAGGAACCCATAGCTGAGCTGTAAGAAGCTGATTTAGAAAATAGGTTTTCAAATGTCAGTATATCAGATCATGTAGCACAGCTGTTCTCATTAATCTGTGTCCTATTATGGTCAGCAAACAACAAAATAAAAATAAAGAAAAAGAGATTTACGACCTGAAAATTCTAGTGTGGATTCAGCATTAGTTCTGATTGTTATCCTAATCAAGAGAGACAGGAAAGTTAACAAGCTCAAATAGTGCACAGCTATATATCATTGATCTTATTGGGTTTTGGCAGTCTCACGGAATGACAATAAGGACATCCTGAAAATACAGAAAAGTTCCCATTCCTTGTCCTCTGTCCACTGTAATGACACTGAATCATTCAGACAGTCAAGCTTTTCTCCAAGAAGTTAAAGCTACTAATCTGTCCTTGAAAAATGACTCTGAAGAGTCTTCTTGTAAAGTATAAATGGATTATACAGAGACTCTCTGTTGAAGTAGGGAACACATTTTTGTTACATGGACACTGCAGTGTGACAGCAGGTGCTTTTTCTGCTCGTGATGCCAGACGTTGAGAGGTCTAAGTACTCTGATGGGTTTTTCGAATGCCACGCTCTCCGGTGAATCCTCAATTTGATGCCCCTCTGCTCCTCTACTGCAGGTGGACTCACGGGGCCCTCTGGGTCTCGGGGGACTCTCCCACACAGTAGACGGCAGACACCGGCCTCTCTTTTTTAGGTTGTTACCATGGTAACCCCAGGAGGAAGCCGGTTGTTGGTGCTGTTATCCTTATCTTACATTTCACCTGACCGCCACTCCCACAGCTGACGTTCATTTATTTCTTTGTTTAGTTTACATGTCAAGTAGAAACACCGCTGAGAATCTCACACCTGAAGGCGAGACAGCGGGAAACAGTGAGAGCAATTAAATCCAGTCTGTTCATCTTTTTATCCGTTTTTTGTATGCACAAGGTTGCCATTTCAGCTGCTTGTCATCAGACCCTGATGAGAGCAGAGGGACGGCCGAAGAGCAGATTAGGGAGGAGTAGAAGTCTGCTTCCATCAGCTTCTAGTTCACTCCCAAAGCAGATTTTTCATGGTCAATTAGCAAATACTGTACATGCAAAGGAAGCCAGCCGGCCTCCGAATAATCTGAAAGAGACCGATTGACACAGAAGGGAGGCTAATTAATCTAGTGTTATTAAAGCTTCCGGTGTGTGTTGAATACAAAATAACCCGAGTGTGTAGTTCCCAGCGTTGTTTCTTATGTTTGACCTTTTAATGAGTCTCATTCTGGATGTCACGGTGGCTTCACAGACTGAGCGTGTCCGTTGTGCTTGTGACGTTGTAGGTTCAGGTCATGACTTTTGTGTACGTCTTGTATTCGTCATTTCTGTCAAGCTCTACCGCCAACTATCTCAGAAGAAATCAAAGGTCATACAGCATCAAAGATGGCTCTCTTTTTTTCTCCTTTCAGCTGGATGCTGACCGAGACGAAGAGGAGGTCTTCTGTGACATCAGCATGACTTTGGACAACAAGCTGTTTCCGTCCAAAGAGCCTGCAGCCGGTGAGATGAACATTTATTTTATAAAACAGTGAGACAACGGAAGAGATTTTTTATGGACAGAAACTTTTAAAAGCTGCTAAACTAGATCTTTATCTCCACTACTTTTATTTGATAACTTTAATTAGTAGTTAATTAGTAGTTAGCAGATTTAGATTAATAATACAAAATATAATCAACAATTAGATTATGATGTATTATTAAGACTTTATTGATCTTTGACTGTTGATAAAGTAATTAAAAGTAGCCCTAACTTTACAAGCTGCAACATTAAAGTAATGTACACATTAAGACATCAATAATCATAATCCAATAATATAATCAACATTATTCTGAAACAGGCCATTCTGCATAATAAGAACATTAAAGGTGGGGTATGCGATTTTAATCCAATACACGTTTTTTTTGTCAAATTCTGCGAATATCTCCTCACGGTCCACTAGCTGTCCGTTCAGTGTGTGCGCTGAAAAAAACCTCTGGAGTCTGTACTCAGCCCCGGCTCGGTAAATGGGAAATAAACAAAGTGGCTCGGACCGAGCCACATAGCACTATTCCAGCCATGATTTGTGTGTCAGGTAACGTTAAATGAATTGCCCCACGGACATTCAGCTTACTTTGTAGTTTGCCAAGATATGCTGTTGTTGTGATGTTAGCTATAGCAGCAGGAGAGTTGGGAGTATCGCTGTCTGGAGCTGGTGTGCTGGCTCTGGGAAACCGTCTCGTCCTCTCTGGCTGTTAGCTTCGCAGCAGCAGCTGTAGGGACAGTTTGCTAAACCACAGCCTAGCTAACGTTAGTTACATCACTTGCTGTGTTGTTGTTTGCATCATGGTATTTTTCATGGTATTAGATTTCTCCAGAATTGCATACCCCACCTTTAAGTATATTAAGATGCTAATACTTTTGTACTTTTACTTAAGTAAAAATTTGACTTTTACTTGTAACAGAGTACTTCTACACTGTGGTATTAAAAGATCAGAGCACTTCTTCCACCACTGCGTAAACAGTAGTATATGTTGTACACAACTACAATAGACAGCCAGCATTAGATCAAATTTAAGGCTCCCAGAAGGAAGGGTTTGTTAAGGCCATGTCATAACAAATAAAAAAATCATTATGTTAGACTGTGTTCCATGTATGCTTGTGTGTATGCATAATGTAGTAAAAGGCATTATTTACAGTAGCTATGGGCCAAATGATGATGAAATGTGATGCAACAAATACTCATCAAAATACCAACAGTCACAGTAAAGAACATCCTCAGGGGTTTTATTGTTTTTTAAGAGCTACTGATACATGTGTACAGTGTAGAAAGGCTTCTCCAAAATAGCCCGCATACACAAGAAGAGAGAACAAGTGAAAAAACATCACCCACCAGCTCCCTGGTTACCACAAGAGTTGGCATAGCAACCAGCAAAGCAGGGTTAGCCACGCTTTGTGAGAAATACAGAATCATCAAGGTTAGAGTCTTTGATCAGTCAGGTGAGGTGATGGAGACTATTTGTATTCTGTTAAACCTGATCATTTACTTATGTGCCAGACAGAGCCACATTCCTGACCTTCAGTGAAGGCCTGAATCTCAGTTTAAAACATGATTAGTCGGCGCTCTGTTTCTGCAGAGATCATAAATTAAAAAATGGCACCGTTGGCACAGAATTGAGCTGGTTTTGTTTGCGTGTAGTGTAGCCTGTAATTGTTCCAACCCAGCACAGAAATCCCACATCTTTTGTAGCAAAGCAACGGATGCTCACTGCCTCACACTGTTTCCACTGCTTTACTGTAGCTACAACGTAGTGACTCTGTATCAGGGAGTTCGTTGGAAAAGGAATGGTTAATGTCTTTACTTTGTAGTTCTTGGTTGTATATTGTATATATAGCCCCGACGATACTGAATTTTTGTGGCTGATACAGATCAATACCTGAGAGTTTGATAAATCAATGATAAAATCAATGACAATGATATATTGTCAGATATTCTTTTTTTTTTTTTTTTTTACATAAACACATAAAAACAAATTTTTTTTAAACAGTTCCCTTAAATTTGGTTATTAAAAGAATAGGTCTTTGGAAAATACACTTATTCGCTTTCTAGTGGCAAGTTAGATGAGAAGGCTACAGCCAGCAGCCGGTTAGCTTAGCTTAATATTAAGACTGGAAATGGGGGATAACAGCTCGCCTGGCTCTGTCCAAAGGTAACAAAATCAGCCTGCCAACACCTCTGAAGCTCATTAATCAACAATATGTACCAGACTATTTCTTGGCCCGGGAGCAGTAACTTCCTGGACTCCAGCTGATAGCGGGATATTTTACAGTTGAAATATAACGTGTCAGAAATAGTGAATAAACAACGATATTAGATCGTTTTTCAAAAGAAACAATTGTCCTTATCTGAGCATATGAAGCGAGCCACACGACCTGCTGTTGAGAAAAGCTTTGTTCCAAGGCTGTATGTTTAGTTATTAGCATAGTTACAAATATCTGGAACAGAACCTGAAAGTTGTGGTTTCACTTCGGCTCTCTATTGCACGTCTGTTTTTTTTCTGTCCAACTTTGAAAAGGCACACACAGCAAAGTGCAGACAAGTGTGAGCTTCAATGCAGGTCTATCAGAATTAAACACGTCATCCAACTCTTACCTGAATTTGGTGAATAAAGCGTGCCGTACTTGTCTTTCCGGTTTGCATTGAGTGTCTCAGGGCAGAGGTTGTCGTAAGATGTACGGATTATAAAGCCCTCTAACAACAACGTGTGCTTAAACTTGACTTGGCTTGTTTTATGTTAATGGTTCATTATGTTGTGCCACACAGCTCGTGCACAGTTGCAGCGCAGCAGGAAGCTGCGTAGGATCTGGAGGAATACACAATGAACATTGGTTATTAGTGACGACCATTCAAATTACCAGTTTTTTCTTCTTTTAAAAGCAGTGTGTTCAGTGTGTTGGTAATTTAGTGATGAAGGAAACAGTTTGGAGCAGGTTTGCCACAACAGATGGAGGAAACTTTGAATTTATTTTTATTTGATAGGGATGATGCAATTTAACATAATTCCAATACAGAGCATGAAACGGATGTGCTGCACAGAGAGTTTATAGCTATTTTTCAACTTTTGTCCCTAGTTGGGCTTTTTACATGTACAGTGTAATTAAAATATACTGTACAGCTTTCAGTATCATAAAATCACAATACACTACAGATATGGAAATACAATAAAATACATAAACCCCAATACACATATCACAATACACCAATACACCTTGATAATTTAGAGTGCAATTTGCTAAATATTGGTACAGCTCTGGTTTGCTTTTAGCTGAAAGCTGATTGTCCAAAGTTAGATTTCCGATGTGGTATTTTACAGTTGCCATTCACCATGCAGAATCCGCATGAGAGAACATAACGCACCTCAAACTAGTGGAGAGGGGAGGGGGAGAAAATATGTTTAGGTGTTCTGAACAGCTCAGTGGTGTTACAGTGACTGAGCAGCCAAAGAGAGGGAGGGACAGTTTGGATGTGGCAACGTTATTACACGACATTTGACCCACAAAACCATGAAAACAGTTTGTCAGCTTCTCTCTAGAATGTGTAGGCCAGGCACGTAATATGACTGAGGCTCACATTCCCAGCGATCCTTGACATCAAAATTGCCTTCTGCTACTTGTCAGCTACCTGACACGCTTCTGCTGCAGCTCTCTCTTCTGCTTTGTCAAGATGTTTTTCTGCATATGTTTTCTGTAAGTGAGCCTCACAATAAGTGTTCCACCCAGGAATAAAAAGAAAAACATCCTGAGTGGAGTGCAATTTCAAAGGACAACTAAAAGATGAAACTCTTAAATACACATCAGAAAAATTCAGTCACGTGTGCAATCTCTAGCTTCAGACTTGTATCCTCTCAGAGATTGGGTGATGTCTTTAAATTGTTTCAATCTGCTGATATAGAAAAGTATAAGAAAAAGCTGCAGGGAACAAAAAGACCAAGTGAAATTTAAAAATAGACTGGCAATAGTTAAAGCAAACTCTTTAAGAGAAATTGCTTCCTAGTCCATCTGCTGCTTCTAGTGCCACATTTTTCCCAGGAGTGGAGAGGATGATTATCGCAGCAGCACATGTAAACCAAAGTGAAGTGCTGCTGAGGACTGCAGCCTCAGCCACCTGACATCATTGGCCTCAACAGCAAAACAAAAGTGTCCACACTACCTCAGCCCCTCGCTTTCTAAGAGCGAGAGGCACTCTGACATGTTGCTGACTCTGAGCAGTGAGGACACAGGACAGTTTTTGTTGTTGGCTGATTTTCTCTGTAAATCTGGTGCATTCTGACGCTTTTTAACATAATGCATATAATAAATTCACAGCTGCCGTCTCTCTGGAATCTGCCTGAATGTTTGAAGCTGCATCTTCGCAGAATCTAACCCAGTTCTCTGCTCTGGCGTGCAGAGAAAAAAAAATCTGCCGAGGGGAAGTGTTATTCACGACCCATTTCCACTGAGGAAATGGATGAAGATGCTATGTGTTCGAATTTATCACAGCATCACCTTCGGCAGCTTTCTGACAACAGGAAGTTTAGGTTCAAGTGTTTATGGGGCCAAAATTAACTTTTTTTTTTCCTCTTTGCATTGTGTTTTTCAAATTGAACATCAAAGTGCAGATGTGCAGCGACATTTGGAAGTTTGTTGTGGTACTGAGTGCTGTAGTGGTACATGAGACTAAATGAGCTTTAATGTAAAAAGATCATGCGATATATACAGTAAATCTATTCAAGTGTATATCTATTGTAATGTCATTTGGCTGTGACAGCTAACAGTACATATATTAATAATATAACATTATGATTTTTTAACAATCTGATAATATAACAAAGTAACGTTTTGGATTTCCTTATGTTTGATCTCAATTGAGACCCATTTATGTTTCTGTTTACAATTTCCAGACATGAGGTGTGACTTTTTAAAAAACCTTTATCAGTAGATCAGTAGATAAACCGATTAGGCGACCAACAGAAAACTGCTCAACTTAACAATAAATTGTACTGAAGAAAAAAATACTGAAGACTCTCTGTTTCCAGCCTCTTAAATGTGAGGATTTACTGGATTTGTTTTATCCACCTTATTCCCAGCCCCATGATACCTTGCATGAATTGTGGGCACGACTTTCGGTTATTCCTTTCACTGATCTGGTGTCTGCGAGAGTTAGCAATATGCTATAGGTGTCTTCCCTTTTATTAAAGGTTTTGGGGAAATAAATGATGTGGGAACACACCTTAACCTTATCCTTACGAGAAACTGTGATCATATCTCGAAGGACGACCAGAAGAAGTGGCCTCGGATAACGTACAGTAGTAGATTTAGGTGGATATCATTTTAAACTGAATACCTTTGGGGTTTGGACTGTTGGTCAGACAAACAAGCAGTTTGAAGACTGGGGCTCCAAGACAAAATGGGGGACGCATTTTACATTATTTGTTGACATTTTAGAGTAGACCATTATATAATAAATAATAAGGACGCTCTCGTGTCTTAGGGGTTAAGAGGCCGACCATGAACCGCAACTTCCGCGGTTTGAATCCGGCTGTAGACGTTTGTTTTATCTTTCTGCTCCTCATTTCCTGTCATCTCTCCGCTGTCACTATGTAAAAACAATAATTAATAAACTAATGTTGAAAAACTAAAATAATCATTAGTTGCAATCTTAAGAATTTGAATGTAAAAGACGTGTCACATTAAACAAGAAGAGACTGATGAAATGTGGCACTCATGAAGGCAGCAACTAAACTGCCTGGAAGACAAATGAAGATCAATGTTGCATGAGTGAGACTGTTAAAATATAGAATACACATTTATTTATTTATTTTAAATAACAGGTCCAAAGGTCACTAAAGCAAGTGTCTACAAATCTTTAATTACAGTCAGAATTCAAATGACTGACACTCGTGCCACTTCTTCTGTTCTATTTTTTTTTTTTGTCTTCAGGTCCCAGTGAGCTAGATCTCAGTCTCCTGGGTGAAACCAGCAGCCTGGCAGATGTTGCTTACAAGTACGATGAGGTAAGAATCTGATTCATTTCTACTTACTGATTGTGAAAGGTGATTTGACATTTTTTGCTATGTGAATATGCTGTGTGAGTTTTGGTACCGATAACAAAAAAGAGACATTTTTGAAACCTTTTTTTAAAGGAAAAGAAACATTTTTTTCCTAATATTTTGTTGTTTGTTTGTATATTTTTTCCACAAGCAAAACGTCTCTAATACAGCAGTGTTTAATGTTGTCTTAAAATACTATAAGCAGCACTACACATACAATGACTTTTCTGAAATAAAATTGTATAAAATTGGTAAAGTTCAAAGAACAAATCTAATTAAAGAACAGACCTGATCAAAGAATATCCAACAAGACCATATTAAGCATTAAGGTTTGATACCGTAGTTAGAGTCCGAGTCAGACAAACTGGGATGATTTTCCTATCATGCTGTAATTTTACATTTGAAAAAGTTTTACTTTTAACAAAGAAATTTGATTATTCAGATTACTCTAACTTCCTGTTTATACAAGCATACAGCCCCAGCTCCAAGCCAAAGCACAGGAATACAATTGGTAGTTTCTAACTGTAATGTCATTAGGAAAGTCTGATCCCAACAGCAGCAACTTTATCCATCAACAGATGATATTTTTGATATTTTTATCCTATTACAGAATCAAGTGTTTGAATCACCCCCACTAGCGAGTAGAAACCTTCTTTTCCCAATTTTCCCACATCCTCTGCTTTCACTCTCTCCCCACTTTTTATTTGCAAAACATAAATGACAATCTGAAAATTATCTTTTCAAAAATTGCAGCCGGTGAACTCATTTCAAAGGCCGGATGATTCAGCGAAGCACATGTCCAGAGATGGAGTTTGTTGTTGTGTAATGCTTGGCGAGGGTGCAGACAAGCATCATTCCTCCACACAATCCTGGCGCTGCAGTGAAGCATAACCCTGACCCTCTGTCTCATTTTCCATCCTCAGAGTGTCTAGAAACAAATTGCTCCGCTCTCTCCGCCTCTGTCTCTTCGGCTCTTCTGTTTCTCTTCCACCTAATTTTTCTAACTCAAGGTTTTTTTTGTTTTCTTGAAAGTGTTGCTGCCTAATGGAGGTTCTTTATTGTTTTCTAACACGGCATGGTTTTTCGGGGTATATTCTCTCTTTCAGCAGCACACATTCAAACTGTGCATTGAATTCACATTGGGAGCTGCTCATGATAACTGTTTACTGTTGGATTTCTCCTTCTCCTACTTAATAATATACAGTACATGTACTGTATATATGTCTTTTTCTCTGTTTTTTTACTAACACTTTGTACATTTTTCCTCATGAACATCTGTGGAGTTTATCTAAAAGGTTAATGTGGGTGAGGATTACAGCTTTGAATCCTGGGGCCACTCAAACTAAAATATATGATATTTTAAGAGGAAAGCATCAACTCAATAGGCTACCACGTGTCCCCTATTGTCTTTCAGTGGAGATGTTTAATGTCCAAAGCTGGTCGTAATGCTGTTTAAGGGGCTGTTTCATGTTTTCAGAGTCAAATCTCGTTGAATCACTCCATCCATGACCCTTTTAAATGGATGGACCAATTCCACTTTTTTTTCTCTTTATTACGGAGTTGGATATCTACATAAATGTGTTGTTTTGGCTGATACTGATCTCAAAATTAATGATGGCCGAATTCCATTTAGTTGCTTCAGTTTCCCGGTCCTGGTATTGTGCATGCTGACTCACTCTCACACTGTCATGGCTTACTGGGACACAAGAGTATAACAGAGCCATTGTTAATGTTATTTATACAACCTGTGTTTTTACTGCTATGTCAAGTCAAAACATCTGCTGTGAAAAAGGCCTATTGTGGTTTGTGTAAATATACTTAGCGAAGGGCTGTATGGGGAACAGGAGATGCCGACGTGCACTCCTGCCAAATTTCAAAGCGTTGTGCGGACCTGAGCGTCAAGCAAGCGGATTGGTTGACCCAACTCCTGGTGGGAGGGGCGATCATAATGGAAAAGAAAAAAAATATGTAAATGTATATATTAAAGAAACAGCCACACAAACGTCTCTGAAAGACTCTCACTCTCATAAATGGTAGTAGAAGTACTCAGATCCTTTGTTTAAGTAAAAGTAACAATACCACAGGATTACCGGGAAAATGCCCCTTCCAGATTATCCAGATGATATAGAAGTATTTATATAATTTGCACACACAAGTTACTTGTTAGTTTGTTGCCGGACAATTTAGAACTTCATCATTCTTATAAATACATAATGACCTCATGTAAATACTATACCTAATTAGGTCTAATCAGACACATAACTGAAAACTATAAACTGGAACATTCAAACTGTAGTAGTAGCACAATGTGAAATCAAACTGCTGCAGAGTAGTCTTAGCAAAAGCTACAGTTCTTCACCTTCAGCCTATATTGAGGTGTTGTTTATTGTCCACAGAGCTTGTCACAGTGTTTAATCTTCACGAGCCCTGTTCACAACAGAATTACTCTCACAGCCGGGTGTTACCTGCCTACTGGGTGTCTCCTGGGCTTCATGGCCGGCTGTAATTTCCTAATAACTCTGAGTCATGGCAGATAAAAAAACTTAACTTTTGGCTGATCGATAATTATTGACCGATGTCACCTACTCATGATTATTCAGAGCCAGGATAAAGCCTGGTCTGTCAATACAGTAAGGTGGTAATCCTTGTAGAGGAAACCACAGAGCGACTGAAGGACGTCACTGAGCGACGTCCCTTTGCAGCCCTTTTTTTTTTGTGAAGTGGAACGAAGACGCTGTGCAGCCTTGTCATCCCATATTTGTGGCCTCGGATATGAGGCGGTGATGGATTTTGTTAGCGTGCTGATCCACAGAAGGTGGCAGATGAGGGGGAAAGAAGGGCAGAGCAGCTATTTTTGGGGTTCTGGTGTCAAATCTCATGGACAGTTTCCTCCAATTATTTCCTGCTTTTCACCACCTCTAATTCATTCCTGATGAAAGAACATCTAATGTGGATATGCCTTGGATTTCTGAGTCCATTTGTTGTTTGATGATAGGGCTGCACAATTAATCGAAAAATTATTTTTTCCAGTGTAACAACAACGTTTACTAGGATAGATCTTTAAAACATCAAAAAGATAAACATCAGGTTATGGTAACAGAACAAGAGCGTGTCTCTGGCCTCAATGTTTTGAAGTTGTCTATTTGGTGATTTATTGGCAAAGCAACAATTTATTTGTCCTCAGTTAAAAATGTTGTTCTCTGTTTCTGTTGTCAAACAACAGAAGAAGTACAAAAACAGTCATTTGGAAATGTTGCTGTTGAGTACAGTGTGACTTGGAAGAACTACAAAAATGGAACCCAGATAATAAACAGCTAAATGCAACAGCTCCAGGCTTGTTCTCTGGACACTGTCAAAAGGCATTGTGGGAAATGTATGGGATCACTGCAGATAAAAAAAGATTTAAGGATTTGCCAAATGTAAAAACTATTTAAGGCTGCACTTCGCTTCAGTAAATGAAAGAGCCACAAAGATGATTAGTTCAAACTTCCATCATCACAACATCACATCAGAAGTGTGCAAGACGTCATGCAGCTGCTTTCTGTATGATGATGATGATGAGCATTCTTCAGCCCACCAGAGCGTCTCCAGACTCATTTTGACAGACGTGAAGTTTGTGGTCCTGAGGGGTGACAGCCACATCTTATTTGATTAGCTCACACAGGTGACTCAGTCTGGTGTGAAGGAATTATTAGCAGAAATAAAGAGTGAGAAACACTTTGTGCTGAACAAATGTCATCGTCCTGCTCCATTAGATGTTAGTGGGATTTTTAGCCACACAAGAGGTGGTGCTCTAGACATGATGATGGCAGTCTTGACAACAATTTGGATGTAATCTAGTACAGGCATTCATAGTCGTCAGAGGATTAATCCCAATGACTTTTCCTTTAGTTCCAAAACTTTAGTTGATTACGTGAAACCTCCAAAACTAACGACTCAAATCCAGTAAAATTTGATATTTATGTCAAGCAGAAGATGAATCAATGATGATTTTGGTCACTGAAACATTTGCAAAATACATTCATTCTTCCCTGGAGGTTCGTATTTTGAATTTTGATTCCACCACTACTGGCAATTGGTAAAACGTCAACAAACTGTTAACGTTTTACAAATTATTATGCCTCAAATTCCAAAGGGCAGACAGCCATGACATTTTCTGAAGAAATTAATTCTCCCCTGTGGAGGAACCATTTAACCCCCCGACCTTCACACTAGCACCACATTTAGGCCATTTTTGTTGGTGGTTTACAAAGGTTTGTAAAAAACAAAAAAAGCTATCTGTACCATGACACAATAGAGATCTATCAACCAGTAGAGATTTAGATATGTTTCTACCAAGCAATATTGGATTACACGATTGTTGCATCAGTGTAATGAAGTACATTGATTTAATTCACTAGATTAGTCAAAAACATCTGGTTATTTAATCTACAGTTTATCATTTGCTCCACCTCTTTGGTCCAGACTGAAATATCTCAACAACTATTGGATGTCAAAGATAAAAAAGATTGTCTCACCAGCATCGATTCAACAGTCTTGTTCCTTGGTGTGTAATGAGCATCACAGAGCTGCTCACATGGATAGAGACTTTTTGCATGTTTAGTGTAGTAGGAGTAGTAGTATGTTTAGTGCGTAGGAGTGTGTGTCTATGATTGTACATGTATCGCTGTGTGTGTCACATACCATCACCAACATACAGTATCAACTACCCAGGAATTAAGAGGAATTACAGTGTTTGTGTTTATATACATATCTTGTCTCCGTCACGTGGAAGCAATGCGTGCTGTGCATGTGTTTCTCTCTCTCTCTCTCTCTGAGTCATCAGACCAGTTGGTGTACCCACATGCCAAGCTGGCTCGTTGTTGACACCCAGCACTCCCCCACACTGACGGCATTTATTTAACACTAACAGAGCTCTGCTTCGCTTTATTCTGTGTCTCAACTGTTCTCCTACTGTATGTAACTGTATGTAACTCCACTTCACACTGTGTAAATCACAACCATTAGTTAACTCAGTTTCAGAGCATTGTGAGGTCAAGAGCTGGTAATAGATGTCACCTGTCTGCAGATAATGCCAAGATTTTTTCTGACGTTAGCTGTCTTGATACGGCAAATTGCTCTGTAAAATACAAAAACAGGTCAGTTTCATTGGTATGTATTTCACATAGCATCAATTCAGTGAGACACATCAGCAGTGAGACTGTTGACACTCCACCTAGGGGTGGAAATCTTGAAAGAAAACTTGTTGGATAAATATCCTGAATACTGTATCTTCTCAGGGACTGAAATGTTTTGTTTTCTTTTTTGTAATCTTGTCTATCCTCTTTTTGTTGAGCTATTTAATTGATGACTATGATGATCAATGTACTGAGCAATCAGATTACTAAATAACTACTCGGGGAAACTATTCAGGGAAAGATTTACCTCCCTTCATGAAAAAACAAAGCTTATACTAAAGGAGGACAAAATTCATTTCTGGTTTAGCAAGACTAAAAAGGATTCCTGCTCTTATCTCTGTCATGGCTCTGAATATTATCCTCCTCTGTACACACACATACTTCACAAGTGTAATCATTAATTTTGTACTTTTTTTTTCCATTTTAATATCAGCTATGCAGGCTTTTGTATGTCCGTCTGTTTCTGGTGTCACCAGGCTGTTAGATCATAAGAATTCATGATTTTTTTATGCCAACACTCAAGTCAGTAGCAGGTCATTTGTGCCAGAATGATGCAGATGGCCAAAGCTGTGGAGGATAACCATGGAAACCTGCAGCAATGAGTCTTAGGAGAAATTATTTTTGAAAAACAGTCTCAAATATCTGAAATAGTGGACATGCGCTTGATTCTAATTAATCAGATTTCCTCTCGAAACAGATGAAGCCAAGTGGAAAATGGATTTTAGCCAATTTTTCTGTCCCGGTTTGACTCTGATATGCGTTTGTAACTCTGTAATGATGATTCAGTGAATGAGGCTGCAGAGAGTTTCAGTCCTGCTCCATGTGTTTGCTCCAGGGAGCCTGAGGATTTACTCAGCAGTCTGTCTTATTCGCTCTCTCTCAAATACTCGTTCATTGTTTCTATGTTGGTCACGAAGACTTTCCTGTGTAGACTCTTTTTCTTTGCGTCTCTTGTTCGATTTTCTCATTTTAATAATGTTATATGGCCAAAAGTATGTGGACGCCAAATTCTTCTGGTCTTAATACTACAGGATACAATTATATTTTAAACAATAGTGTGCTTCCAACTTTGTGGCAACGGTTTGGAGGACTGGTCTGTATCGGTAATCTAGTGTTAGCTTTATTCTTCGATTAGTCTTATGTAAATTAGACAATTTCGCATAAATAAAGACTTGAGGAAAAAGAGGAAAACATGGCTCATAATTTGTGGTTTATTAATAATGCTGTGGGGGGAGTAAAGAGAAGTAAGTTTTTATGGGCCACAATAACCTGTTGGAAATATGCAGCAGTGAGGAGATTGTCAGTCATTTTCATTTGGAAAATATCCCGAGCCTGTCTGACGAGTTAGCAGGAGTGCTGCCACAGCATCTCAGCTCTGCTACAGGTCTGAACTGCAAGATGTTCAACTATTACATATAAAGAGTGGGTGTCCAATAGAGCTGCAATTACCGAATAATTTCATTACTGAGTGAAACATTCCCATCATCATTTCTTAAAGCCCAAGGTGACATCTTAAAATGTCTTGTTCTGTCAGACCAACAGTCCAAAACCCAAAGATGTTCAGTTTACAATCCCATGAGATGAAAAAAAAATATCAGGAAATTCTCCCAATTTAGAAACTGGATCTAGGGAAAGTTTGTAATTTTTACTTGAAACGGTTAAGCGATTATGAAAATAGTTGCACGTTACTGTATTTTTCTGTCAATCAACTGACCGATTACTTGATTAATTGTTTCAGCCGTAGTGTCCTCATACTTTTGGCCATGTAGTGAGTATCTTCCTTTATCTCAAGTTCTTGTTCAAATATGCTTTGAATGGGTGATAGCCATCGTGTCAAAAGCATATAGATGACACAACATACTAAAAAAAGAAGAAAAAGAAGTGAGAACATTTATAAAACCAATGTTGAAACAAATATTCATCTGATCTCTGTCTGTTCAGGCTGAAGAGGAGGAAGAAACTGGGTATGCTGAAGGAACCACAGAAAGTGAGTTAATTACTGAAATGACTGATTTTCTGATTGTCTGTATAAACAGTAAAAAGACGAACACACAAACACGCTCGCTGCCCTTCTTCTATACGCTTCAGGTGACAACACAACATCACGTCTTATCACCAAAGCTTTTATTAGCAGCTACATATTTATCCCCCTCTGCCTTCTTTCATAAACTAGCAGACTCCATTCAGCATTTCATCACACACACACTCTCAGTAAATGTCACACGTGTAACTGTAATTAAACAGATGTCTGAATGAACTTTTCCCTGCAGCCATATATGTGTGTGTGTATATATATATATATATATATATATATATATATATATATATATATATATATATATATATATATGTGTGTGTGTGTGTGTGTGTGTGTGTGTGTGTGCGTGCGTGCGTGCGTGTGTGTGTGTGTGTTTTCATCAGCGTTGCACTGCATCAACAGTACTGATTGTGTAATGGAGGGGGAGGACGGCTCATCTGTTGATTCACTGTTGCCAGTTAGACCTGATGTTTATCTCGTCAGCTAGCTGTCGCTACACTAGCATCACCCTGCAGCAGGCAGAGGACAGAGAGGGGGAACAGGAGGACACCTGCATGATTAAAAAGGACAACAAACCCTGCGTTTAGTTGCCACTTTGGCTGTCAAATTTGCATGAGCCACATTCATAACATGAAATACATTTTGTATACAGCAAAAAACTGTACACTCTCTGAAACTCTGATGTCAGGTGTGGTCTCTGGTGATGTAGTTTGATTGACACCTGCCAGTCCACATCTTGTTTAAGTTGTTTTAGTACAAAAAAGTAAAGTTCATTACTTTTAAAAGCTGCAAAAACACTGATGGGACGAGCAAACTCAAACTGGCTCTTGGATCGTTGACTGAATTGCCCCTCTGGACCAAATGAATAACTAAATGTTATTATTGCATTACAGGTATAATTGTTGTTGTTGCTACTGTTATTTTACTAATTATGAGAATGCTCCCTTTCATGCCCCCGTTTAAAGATGTAAATGTTGGTATGAAGTCTTTCAGTGATTGAGTTAAGAAGGTTATAGCTGCTTAACGATGTAATAATAATAACCGTTTATATGAGACCAAACACGTTCTGTGTTTATAAAGCTAAATTATATTATTTTTTCAAACTGAGCCACTGCCCATTTAAAATGCCTGGATATACAGTAGTGCATATTGTATTTACTTAATTAGTCATTAGGACACAGCTTCTGTTTCTTCTGAACAAACTGCTGCTGCTGCTGTTGGAAGGACATCACCTTCTGTGCATAAGAAGACTTTTTTCCTGGAAACACTGGATATCTGCAGTATACAGCAGTAAATAAACAGAACCAGCAAAACAGACTTTAATTTAGATGAAGGTTTGACAATTATTGCTTTCACTCTTCGCCTTAGCATTGGGTAAAGCATTGTAAGTTAATACCGAAAGCTGGCATACAGGATAGTACATGGAAAAATGCCATGAAATCCTAAATTGACACAGTAGTAGTTGATTTTAGTCACACTGACAGGCCTACGTGAGTCATTGGAAAGTAGATGAGCTAGTGAAATGGAACCAGCAAACCTTTCTTACTGCGTTTGTTTTGTCTTGTTATAGAAGGAGAAGCTAACTAATGACTTTAACTAGAACACCTCAATGGAAAATCATCATCATTGTTATTAATTACACCTGCGTCAAACAATCCATTGTGATAAAGGTCTATAACAGCTGAAAAAGGACAATAAAAAAGATTAACCTCCATTTAAGAGCCAATTCACTGGGCCAGGGTTTACAGTATGTCAGCTAATACGTAACAAGAAATTATAGTACAGAGATGCCAAAGATATGTCTAAAGGTAACCGAAGGATAAGTTAAGACACAGAAATGAATGAGTCATTGGTGACAGCTATTTAATGTTCATAATACAGGCTTTTTTTATTAGTTTATTTTTCAGCTGTAAAATGTTGTGCTCAGTACATATCTTGGTCACAAGTCTTAAATAAGTCAATTTAAGGGATCCTAATCCAAAATGTTGTTTTTTTTATGTTATATGGTCATCTTTAAAAAAAAATCATTTAAAAAATCATCATTATATCATCAGAATTTTTTAATTCTTTAATTTTGGTACTGTCTAAAAATATTCAGTATAAGTCCATTTTACAAGTAAAGCAGCGCATTAACATGCAATAAATTCCTGTTAATGTTAACAATATCAATCAATTTATAATTTACAAAACAGCTTGTAAACAGCCTGGCAGTTCAAAGGATAACAACAATTATCTGTGTGTGTGTGCGTGCGTTTATGTACAGTATGCTGCATGTGTGTTGATCTGCACTGCATGTTAAACTCTGATTTTCTTTCCTCTGACAGGTTATTGTACAGAACAGAAGAAACCAAAGGTCATCTTCATGATGGGTACGTACATGTAGCCGAGCGCTCTCTGTCTCACACACACACACACACACACACACACACACCCCTCCGCACTGGTGGAGCCTACCTCATTAGAAAGAGCTGAAAGCACACACACAGGCAGGATTATAATGAGCAGCTGCTGACTGCTGGGCTGGCCTCATTCTCACACACACACACACACACACACACACACGGCACAGAGAAGCGTTGCAGAACGCCACAGAATAATACCGATCAGATGTTCTCAGAGGGTCTCACTCATTTCAGACGACAGAAGGAAACTTAATGAAGTAATTAAAGAAGTTTCAGCGTAAAACTCCTGCAGAATTTAATGGCTCGTTTCAACACTGTTCATCACTAGAAAACAAGACATTGATTATGATATGAAGAGAATAGCAGTAGTGGAAGATGTAAAACTGGGAAGTTAAATGAGCAATACCACAATTGATCAACTTGTAAACCCTGCTCCTTCAACTGTTTCGGCCTCTTATGTTGAAGATTGTTTTTAGCTTACTTTGTCACGAAGGTTAAGGGTATTAAAGCCTCTATAACGCCCCCTGCCTCACGTAAAAATTCACATTGTTGAGTGAATTTACCCCTATTTCCCTGAATAATCTGCTTGATATTGTGTCACACATACATTTATCCTCCTGTGGTCTTGACACTCTATCCCCCAGATTTTTCTAAGAAGTATTAGAAGTCACTGCCCCTTGTCTTGTCTCTCTGTTGTAAATGAGTCTCTGTCCTCCGGTTTGTTCCCAGACTATTTCAAACAAGCCTGTATTCAGACACTTTTAAAGAAAGCTGGCCTTGATCCAACAATCCCTCATAATTACAGATCAATCTCTAAACTACCCTTTGACTCAAAAGGCTGTTGCTAAACAACTACTGGAAATAGTGGAAGATAATTACATTCTGGACCCATTTCGATCTGGTTTTCGCCAACTGCTCTGCTGAAAGTCATTAACGATATTCTTATGAATGCAGATCACTCCATTTTAGTATTGTTAGACTCAGTGTGCAGGTGTGACTTTGTCTGTTATAATTTTGGTTTCCAGCAAATCACTTTAACCTTTAAAGTGATTTGCATATAATTACACTCCTTTTGGAGTCATTTTGGGGTTATTTTCCTGTTCTCAGATCAGTTGAAGGATTACATGCTCCTGCACAGGTAGAGAAAGTGCTCTAAATCTCTTTGGATAACATCTAAAATAAAATTGTGTCACTGAGCTGAAGCCTGTTTTTTCAGAAGGTAGTGCTGAAACAATTAGACAAGTAATTGATTAATCAGAAATTAACAGAATTTTGATAATTGATTCATTGTTTTAGTCATTTATCAAGCAAAAACTGCCCCAAACATTCACTGGTTTAAGTATCTCAAATGTGAAGATTTGCTATTTTCCTCTGTTTTCATTGTCATTGTAGATTGAATATCTGTTGATTAGACAAAAACAGGCAATTTTAATGTGTTATCTTTTACTCTGGGAATTTTTTATAATTATGATGACTAGATTATGAAAATATTTGTCACTTGCAGCACAACAATTTAGAAATATAAGATTATTTTCCAACAACACCAGTATTTTATGAGCTTAATACATGTTGAATGTAAAATCTTAGTCTTCAACTTGACTATAACTATACAAAGCTATCAGATAAATGTAACAACACCTATTTTACGCTGTTATTTTGGCAAGGTTTCTCTTGTGCTCAGGTGCAACAAATGAGTAAATGTACTATTTACTTCCAACCTCTGGAGGCAGAGCGTGGTGTTTTTTGTGCTCATTTAGTGCAGTGAGGCTCAGTCTGCTAATTGAAGACAAGACAGAGAGATGAAGGTTAACGAGAGATCTGGGACACACAGAGTCTCCATTAACCACCGTTCGCTTTGCTACTATGGAAGATACGATCATTAAAAGATTATTGAATCAGTACTCTCTTTCACACCCATACGTTTATGGTTATGTGTTAAAACCAACATGTCCCCACTGATCTGTATTAACACCAGTTTGTCTGAATATTTGAGAAACAGACGTTGAGTTAGACCCGGAGCTTTTCCTCAGCAGGAGCAGTTAATTGGAGGAAAATGCCAACTGCATATATAACAACTGTCACCTAGACTCGAATGTGTCTCCTAAGCAGATTTAACACCATATAATGAAAGGTTTGCAACACCGGCTAACATATTCAGGATTTTATTCAGCTTACAGCAAATTGGGATCATACCTTCAGCGTGAAAGTGTTATGAGAGAAAGTGGGATTGGGTTTAGATTATTGCATGTCTCATCTTTTTTCTCATGTGATAAGAGTTGAACACAGCATTAGTTTCTCCTGCTGCGGCTACCTGCTTTAACTTTTGACTGCCACTGTTAACTTCATGCTTGTACGTACTGTAGCTGTTAGCTCGAATCATCACCATTCTCCTCAGATCTCTCTTAAACCTTTCACCACCCACTGTTCTGCCTGCGGGTTGCTAGTAGCAATATGTGAAACAATTCATTTACATTAATATGAACATATTATATATGCAGAGATAGATTAGAGTCTTGTCTGTCAGTTATTGAGGTTGTTTTAAAAAAACATCCTGTCATAATAATAATAATTATAAAATATAAAACTAATACAGGTAGAATACAATTAAAAACTCAAAGCAGCAATAGTTTACTTTTTTGGCCACTTGGAGGCAGCATAACAAGCTGTAAACACAACATCTGCCATATTATCTGATTATTTACACATTCAGCAGTCACAGAGCAACATTAGCATTCATTTTAAGTCATGTTTCTATTATAATATCTGGCTCTTTAGCTGCTAAATGCTCCGCAATGTTCACCAGCTAGTCGCTAACTTTGTCTGGTTGCTGTTTGATGTTGGACAGGTAGCGTATAGCAAGTTTTTCTGAGTTTTTTCGCTTTTTCACAACTAAAAACAACGTTGATGAGAACCAAAACATTAAAGTTGTGGGCCGGAAAACCAAAACAAGCTAAAACGCTCCGTAGTGCTAAGGGAACTGCTAACCTGATGCCCCAGATGGTTTGTTACACAGAACCATCTGAGAAATTGTCCTTGGAAACTGTTTGGAAAAAGGGCAGGCACTTTCAAAAAAATACTTGGCAGGTGATTGGATGAACCATCTGTCTATCACCGTCTATCACGGGCTAACTTCAACCAATCAGATCAACGAACCATATGACGTAGCAGGAGAGCCAGTCGGGAGAAAAGCGAAAACATCTTTTCCATCGAGAAAAGCCTTCAGTGCCGTTCTTTGCTCTACTTCCAATGAAGTAATACTCTACAGTTTTGATATAACTGATGCTATAGCAGCATCTATGCTAACCGCCATTGTTGTTTTAGAATGAACAGTTGCTTTGCTTCTCGCTGTCGACACACCTAAACCACACCCGAAGCTGCCAGTAGTTCTTCATAGGACGCTGTTTGGTCCGAACCACAAGTCCATAACATGAAGCCTGCTAAGATGGACTCTCTCGTGAGCGCTTTCAAGACCGTAGTTGCGAAGGAACAAGGAACAACTGCAAGGATTAAATTATGTAGAGCAAGTAAAACTAAACTGACTACTTAAACTGTCTGATGCGGTCAGTCAGAAAAGCGACTTAGCTATTTACTCATGATGACTCATTATCTGGTGCAGCAAGTAGTTTGTGTAATCAGTCAATACCACATAAAGGGAGTCCTGCCTCTATGATCGTGTTTGTGTCACCTCATAGGACAGGTTTTCTTCCCTGCCACGTCAGACATCATGCTGACTTTGAAAACACTGTCTCAAGACTCCCTGACTCCTCACTTCTAAATAAAAAGTAAATGTCCCCTCTTCGGCCCCTGTCTCCTGCTGTCGCTCTTTTCCAAACTTGCTCCACTGCTGCTGATGCTGCTGCTGCTTCAGAGGAAACTCAGGTTATCTGTCAGACTCTGCTCTTTTCTGGTGAAGAAGGGCTCAGTCACTCACTGCCCATCTACCTGCCCTCCGTAATGCTGATGAGAGCCAAGGGCGTCAAGTAGTAATATGGGGGGGGTAGCAGCATTATGTAGGAGTTTGAGGAGCGCTGGAGTGATGGTGTAAGATCACAGACCTTGAATTGGATAAATACTCAAACTGGAGTTGAAGAAAAACACTACAAAGTAATTTGTTGAGGTACCAAACATATTGTTGAACTGAAGTTACACCAATACAGAAAATCAATTTTTTTAAAAATCAGGTCATGAGTATCTTTTGCTGTCAGTTCAAAATTCTTTTAATGATTAATTTGTCAAAATTTGGTGCTGTTTGTGAGGTTGATGTTAAACTACCATCTGCCTCCTTGTACATGTTGCCAATCATCAAATACTTGCTGAAAAACACGTAGAGGTAGAACTATAACCAGTGATTAAATTAAAAAGGTGTCTAAGTTATGAGCTCTTGTTGAGATCTCTTATTAAAACGAATAAAAGTTATATCTGTTCTCAAAACTGCTTTAATTAAAAGTTGGGAGGGAAGAGTTTTATGTGGTTTCACTTTATGGGGGTTTACCCATCCAAAACCTGCCTATAAAACTAGTGGAAAAGTTGTAGAAGTGTTCTGCAGCGGTGCTTCAGAAAAAGGAGGTGATAATGCCTGAGGGAAATGCTAATGTGAGGTTTCACTGGTGTTTTTTTCTTTTCTCTCTGTTCCCATCTTCATCTCCTCCCTGTTCTCATCCCACTGCACTCTCACTTCAGTCTTCCTCGTTTCTATTTCCCTCCTCGCTGCAGAAAATTTTAATTTTTACCCTTGTAATCAGACTTACATTTAAATAGTGAAACACCTGCTGTTGGTGTGAGAGGTAATATCAGTTGTTTTAATAATGTTCTGAATTGATGCAATGGCAGTTTTGCACTTTGGTGGCTTCTTGGTGAAAACCAAAGATTTGAAAGTATGAAGCAGCAACCGCCACAGCTGACTGTTAAGGATAAGGTCAGTGTTATTCTATATTTTTCTTATTGTCAACAAATCCCATGAAAAGACCAAAACCAACAATTAATCCTTCTCTCAATACTTTTTGACTACTGTACATGGTCTGTGGCTCTCAGCCCCAAGCCCATCGGTTCCCACTGGAGACAAAAATCTTTAAAAACAGCATTCATTTTTTACAAGGCTCAGTAATTAACTAAAGCAGCTGGGCACTGTAGTTTGTAGTAAACATTACTTGAACAGGAGTAAATAGTCAGTTTATTAGGAACTATTTTCAGTCGTGGATTAATACTCATTTTGAAGCAACAGGACGATGTATGTGGAACTGACTAAAAATAAACTACAGTGTGTGTTTTCATTGTAATGAAGGAATGTGTCACACAATGCTACAATGTGGCTCATTGATGTTTTTAATAGTTTTTGGACAACAATGAAGGTCTATGGCACAGAGGAATAAGACATGTCAGGCTTTGGATACACAGGTAATACTAGCAGAATCAATTCACCATTGGTTTTGGTCTTTTCGGGGAATTGGTTGACAACAGTAAAATATATAGAAAATCACAAACTTTATCCTTTAAAAGGCAACAAGAAACTGCCTAAAGATGCTTTTTTCTTCCCACCAGAGGTTACAGATTAAATAGTGTTAAAGGATTAAGTCGATTACTCCACAAGTTGATTTACAGAAAATTAAATGATTATTAAAATTGTCTATATTATATTATATTGTCATTATGAACTTAATCCTTTTGGGGTTTTTTACTGTTGCTCAGTCAAAACAAGCAACTTGAGGATGACACCATGGGCTACAGGGACTTGTAATGGAGATTCCTAATTTTATGACATTTTATGGACTAAACAATTATTCAATTAAAGAAATAGAAATTAATAACAAACATCATCATTAGTTGCTTCCCTAGCAGTAATAGCTACCTTCACTTCTCCTAAGTGAGATTTTTTTACATTTTTATTCCACTAAGAGGATAATAAGGCATAAAGAGGGGTATGTTGAGAAATGTCAAGAGAAATCTACAATTTCTGACTCAAAACAACTGACAAGATGGCAGTGAGCACAAACTCAAACCCTGGGTCTCTGCAGAAACCAATGGCTGATGTCCAGACATTAATCCCATCTTACTACAGTCTGTTTATCACTCAAGAATAATTTATTTCGACACCTGTAAAGAACACCCTCCCAAGTCCTCAGTCTCTTCTACTCAGTGGATTGTGACAATGGAAGTGAAAAATCTCTTCATAGCAGATTCAATCATCTTTTGGGAATCCAGCACTTAATCAATGCAGCACTCACTTGTTGCTGTTTTAGAAAACATTTTTGCATTTTCCTTTTAGTTGTGATTTTGCACTTCTTGTGCACTGAGAGAAATACCTGCCAGTGATCATCTGCAACATCTGAAACTGATGTCATTAACTGAAGCATCTTAATTAGTGTAGGCAAGAAGCTTCTCTCGTCTGCAGCCCATTTGTCATTTAGACTGATACATTTTTTACCTGCTGAAGCACTGAGGAAAAATAATTATGTAGCAGGAATGGATTAAAAAATTGAATTACTAGAGATATTTGTCCCCCTCTATATGGTCCTCTGCCCTCTTTGTTTCATCTCTGTCTCCTTCTCCATCTCTATCTAACATAATCCATCTGTCACTTTGGCTCTTATCGAGGACAACGCTGTGAGAGAGCTGTTCACACATAATGGGATGGTTTGGGGTTTCTTAAATCTAAACCTGCACTTACCTGAGCGTCAGTAGAGAAACTAGAGGGTGCTCAGTGCATCTGCCAACACTCAACAAATTGTCTGACTTGTAGAGCTGCAGTTTTATTTCTCTTTATTTTATTTCTTTCTGTCCAGGTTTCTTTCGTATTCAGTGTTTAGATTTTATTCCATTACCAAAGTCTGTTGAGCCAGTAGTAAGCAAGCCAACTTAAGTTATCTAACACTGTTTATAAGTGCTATAAGACTTAAGTCTAGTAGACTAAATGTGGGATTCAAGTGACAAGGACAGGTGAAATATGACACTAAGACTCTTAACTGTTTTGCTCTGAGAAATTTCACAACCATCCAGAGAGACATCTTTAAATTAATGTATGTGTTTGGATGGTCCAACAATGAGCGTTTCAGTTTAACATTAAAAAGTTTGAAGACATTCAGTTTTTAATTTCAGACAGGCAAGTGTGAAGATTGACTAATGGATTTACCGGGTTGAATTGGTATGTATAACTGGGTATCATCAGCATAGCAATGAAAATGGAACCCATAATTACAAATAATTTCATCTAATGGTAATATACAGAAAAGAAGAATAACTTAGGATGGAGCTTTGAGGCACACTAGATGTTACTCTGGGAGAGTCTTAGTCTTAGCTTATTATTATGAAGTACACGATGAGTTCTGTTTAAAATGTCCGGATTAAATCATACCTTTTAAAGCGGCTATAATTAATATTTTTATAATATCAGTGTATCAAGACAATGTGAAAACAATGTGACAATATCAACGGGTCGCTCGTAGTGATGCACCTACAGAGAATTATCACACAAATCTGCAGCTCCCCTCGGCTTTACAGAGCTTTAAAGTTTCAGCTCATTAACGTAGAAAAGGTTTCAGTCGTAGTCATCTGGACACTGTTTTCAGAATCAAGACGTTTCGGCTCCCATCCGGAAGTCATTCTCAATTGTGAAAAAATTGGACGGGAACTGGAAATTTAAGCTACTCTGAGTTACATAAGCCCTGCCCTCAGGAAGGAATCTGCCTGAGTCTCTGTTAATAGCTAGTTTCACCTGAAACTGACCTAATAGTTTCCAAGATGGCCCAGCAATCATCACTCATTAACAGTGATGAAGTAGATGCAGCCAGAAAACAATAGGCCTGATTACTGATTACTGGGCCAAGACTAAGACTAAGACTCTCCCAGAGTAACATCTAGTGTGCCTCAAAGCTCCATCCTAAGTTATTCTTCTTTTCTGTATATTACCATTAGATGAAATTATTTGTAATTATGGGTTCCATTTTCATTGCTATGCTGATGATACCCAGTTATACATACCAATTCAACCCGGTAAATCCATTAGTCAATCTTCACACTTGCCTGTCTGAAATTAAAAACTGAATGTCTTCAAACTTTTTAATGTTAAACTGAAACGCTCATTGTTGGACCATCCAAACACATACATTAATTTAAAGATGTCTCTCTGGATGGTTGTGAAATTTCTCAGAGCAAAACAGTTAAGAGTCTTAGTGTCATATTTCACCTGTCCTTGTCACTTGAATCCCACATTTAGTCTACTAGACTTAAGTCTTATAGCACTTATAAACAGTGTTAGATAACTTAAGTTGGCTTGCTTACTACTGGCTCAACAGACTTTGGTAATGGAATAAAATCTAAACACTGAATACGAAAGAAACCTGGACAGAAAGAAATAAAATAAAGAGAAATAAAACTGCAGCTCTACAAGTCAGACAATTTGTTGAGTGTTGGCAGATGCACTGAGCACCCTCTAGTTTCTCTACTGACGCTCAGGTAAGTGCAGGTTTAGATTTAAGAAACCCCAAACCATCCCATTATGTGTGAACAGCTCTCTCACAGCGTTGTCCTCGATAAGAGCCAAAGTGACAGATGGATTATGTTAGAACACTCCTGGACGAATGAGGGACTACACCGTCTTTCAGCTCATTGTTTATCTGTCTTGCCCGTAAATTTACTGATTTGGTTCACTCTCACAGCATCATTTTCGGCTGCAGCAGGCTGCTGTTTTTGGAGAAAAAACTCTATAAACCCACTGTACACTACCTGCTCAGCACCAAACAGCAGACAGACACAGTTAGCAACTAGCTGGTGAACGTAGCGGAGAATTTAGCAGCTAAAGAGCCAGATATTTCCCTCAGGAGTTGGTAAAGGCCAAAAAAAGATATAAAAGGAGAGTGAATACTGGACTTACACTCATCAGGTGGTCAGAAACACGACTCCAAATGAATGATAATGTTTCTCTGTAACAAGTTCGCCATATCACTTTAAAAGGTGTTATATGTCAATATACACTGCATATCAATGTTGTGTTCACAACTGGTTTCCACTGCCTCCAAGTGGCCAAAAAGTTATTTCAGGTTTAAGTGAAATTTTAAGTAAGACTAAAAGGTCCTGTTTTTCCTGAGCACCAAAAAATAATCCTGTGGATATGGTAAATAAGTCATTTAACCTTAGTGGAGATCCTGAACATAAACTCAAATGAAAAGCAACAGCAAAAAAGATTTTAGTACAGTTAAACAGCACAGAGACATTACAAATACATGTCATCTTGTCTAAAGGTGTCAAGGCCAGTTAATCAAAATTTTAAATGGTCTCAGAAAAAGAAAACTATCTTTACCCACAGAGCCATTTTATACACCGGGTTTGAGTTTGACCCGGCTAACTAGGAGAGTCCCTAACATGCCTCTCAGGGCTTTTGCTTCAGCCCTGGTGGGCCATTATTTTACTTGCTGGCTGAGGTGTCAAGCAGCGGAGGAATACTTCTAGCGAGTAGGCGTGGGGGGGGCTATGTAGCACTTTGAGGCTGGTGAAATATATTAAGTCAGTGACTATGTGCTGAATGTACAATGAATGAATCCATAACCGCTCCCTCTCCTCGATTTCTTATGGATCTTTTGTGACTTCACTGCCGCCCCTGGGTGAGCCGAGCCCTGCTCATATCTGTCTGTGCTCTCAGAGGAAATGGTGATGAGGACGTTTGTTTCTGAAGGCTGGCGTAGGGCAGTGACACTCGGACTCGAGGAGAATACTGATGAATGTGAAGCACATCCTGAGTTTTATTACTGGGCTCAAGGCTGGTTATGATAAATCACCACTTCCTACTGATGCTTCACACAGCTTAATGGCCATGTAATACAGTTAACCTGCGATAAAACAGCTGCAGACCTCACAGCACAGCAGTGGAGCAGATAGGGGGCTGGGACTGCTGAAATATTTTTGAATCTTTAAAAGGAAATCAACTAAAATTGAATTACTAAATGGTGGCTGAGTAGTAAAACAGTGTTTTTCTTCTTGCCTTGTTTGTGCTCTTGTGTCTGTTAGGATCCATGCTGCCTGTGTGTTTGGTCTTGTACTTCGATCTTAGTGAGAACCAGTTTGAGTTTTAGACCTGGAAAGTGAGGACTTTTTGGTCAAAGGCCTGTTTGAGGATTAAGACTTGGCTTAAGACTGGATTTAGGTTTAGGTTAGGTTATGTTGTACATTTTATGGCTGCAACTAACGATTATTTTTATGATTGATTAATCGATTAAGGGCCAAGTCATGCTAGAAAATAACTAGTAGAACGGAAATTAAAAATGTTCATAGTTGTTCCGAATAGTCACACTCAAAAGCGGATTGAAAAGTCTGCTGTCATAGAGAATAGGGAGATGCTATAAGCGTTAAATATGGGGAAAATGGCGCACATTTTCAGACAGTCTCTCCTTGAAGACATTCATAGTGTTGCACTCAGTTGTTGCAGTTGGAGGTCACGTGATGTAGCAGAGCTAGGTAGACGCTTGTCCTGGAGCTCCTCAAGCACACTTCATTCAAAATTATTAAGAACACCCACTTTACTCCCAACATTCAAAAAAGTTGCAATATGGACTATAAACAAGCAACCCAAATCAACTACTGACAGTCTGTTGTTCAAATGAAGAGTGACAGAAATAGTTCCCTACCACAGATTCTCCCAGAGTCCACGGTGACATCTTAAAGTTGCTTGTTCTGTCTAAACTCCAAAGCTGGTAAAGTTTGTCTTTTTTGCTTAAAAAATAAATGGATTATCAAAATATTAGTTGCTTCTAGCTCTTATTTTTCCACATTTTTCACTGTTTTTCATGGTTTGGATGATGTATGTAGTTCTTATGGGTGAGGACAGGTTAGGGTTAGGTGCTAAGCAAAGTATTACGTCAATGAAGGACCTCACAAATATGAAACTACTAACGTGTGTGTGTGTGTTTGTGTGTGTGTTTGTGTGTGTGGTGTGGTGCTGCACCGAGGTGGCGGAACAGGTAGATTCAGTAAGAGGAGAGAAGATGATAATCATCTGTGATAACCTGCCTCTGAGCCCCCGGCAAGGCAATGAATCAGACCTGTGATGTGCATGTGCACGCGCACACACACACACACACACACACACACACACACACACATACATACATACATACATATTGTTCACCTACCCACCTGCTATCTGTTTCCTCACTTATATCCTCCTCCTTCAACTCTGCCCCCTCTCCCACATCACCTTTTCCCTCATAAATACTCACATGTAGACAGAGCTCTCTCTCTCACACACACACACACACACACACACACCTATTTCCTATTGTCTCCCACTTTCATCTCAATTTCCTCCTCGTCATCCTCACCTCACTTTGTATTCTGTCTGTGATTACTTGTCTATGAGGATGGACTGATCCCTGCTTGTATCTGTTTGTGTGTGTGCGTGTGTGTGTGTGTGTGTGTGCTCTCAGGTGGTCCAGGTTCAGGGAAATCTCTCCAGTGTGAGCGGATGGAGGAGAGGTTCGGCCTGCGTTGTGTCGCTCTGGGTGACCTGCTGTGTAACGAGCTGCAGTCTCACAGCAATAGAGGGCGTCACCTGCGGGACGTCCTGGAGAGAGGAGAGCAGCTGCCCGAGGTCAGTGTGGTACTTCTGCTCTACTATCAAAGAAAATGAGCGAGCTGCGAGGTGAACAAGGCCGCTGGTTCAGGAAGTGTTTTTCCCCATTTCCCCAGATAATTTTACTATCTAGCATGTTTTTGTTATCGCCACCAGTTTTAGTTATTTCAACTTTGTTTCTGAGAAATCAGATATTTTCCGTCTCTTTGGCAGACAGCTCTAAATCCTACAATACCCATGAGGCTAGGTCGCCATTGCTATGGAGAAAAAGATGCAAAAAAGGTTAGCGAGTTCAAAATGCTTCGTTGTTGCAGCTGAGAACAAAACACGCCGCCATAGTTGCTGAATTCATCCAAAATTGACCCAGAATTCAAAAGTGAATTGATTTAAGTTTAAGCTTAAGACTGTTGTCAATCTAGTGACTATAACCTTTAGCTTCTACCTGCCGTAACCGGCACACGTAACAGAATTTTAAACTGTGGGTGTTCCTTGCCGAAATGCACCTTGGGACTCGTAGTTAACCTGGCTTGTACCTTTGACTTTTTAATCAAAGAACCAGATATTTTCTAACACCCTTGTTAATCTATTGTACTGATGATTTAACCGGGCCAGGTTCATGCTGATCCAAGCCGTAGAAGAGCTGTAAATCACAACAAATCTATGGAGCAAATGAATGGGACTTCTGGCAACCAGGGGCACCGTCTCTTTCCCTAAACCTGCTGGTTTGAACCATAGGCTTTATTCTCAGAGGATAATAGCGGTCTATAAGGGAAGTGCTTTTTTTAAGGCATATAGGATTGTTATTTTGGAGTACCACGTTCGGCCACTGGGCCAAATACTACACAATACTGATTAATATCATTTATACTATTATATACATTATATTATTGAATTATTATATCTGATGAATCACTGTTTAAGCAGCAAAAAGTAATATTTAATGTAGTGGAATAGAAATATAAAGTAGCATCAAATACTCAAATACTAAAATTGTACATAACAGTATATAACTAAATGTTCTTTGTTACTTTTTCACACTGCGTTACAGTCATTTCTTTTGCTGTCTTCTGATTCCAGTGAAGTAGTTTTGCAGTGTAAGAAGAAAAATCAAGCTGGAATCAGGCTTACAACACTATGAAGATATTGCGTGCCTCTCAGCCCATTTATGCCGGTGATAGTAATGTTGCACAAATGGAGCAGGAGAGTTTTTCAAATTTGCTATTAGAATAACCATTTCAATAATGTTTGTATGTTTATTTAAGAAATGGTACATTTCAACAATAATTTCATTTGAAAAATGCAAAAAAGGTCAAAACCTAAGTTTAGAAAACAGACTCAGAAAAGGTGGTTTGTTTGGAATTTATCCAAGAACAGGATATTAAGTACGAGCAGTGATTGCAATTTTTCTAGATATCCTAGAACCACCCACACTGTTTCACTGACAGGTGATCTCTGGGAGAACCAGTGTGAAAACATAACAGCAGTGAGAACTGTGCAGTAGGCTGAGCCAACAAAATAATACCTTCAAAAACAAGATCTTACAGTTTATTATTTCATAAAGACAGACAGCTGAAGATGAAGTTCAGTTAGAAAATGCAGAAAGACAAATCCCTCCATGCTGTCACTGGAAAATGTAACACCACAGCTCTCAGGCAGAGAAAATACTGATACTACATAACATGTTTTCCTGCCACAGGCCTAATGAAATAAATAGAAGCTGGAGGATTGCGGTTGAAATATTATACAGTCATGAGTGCTTAAAATGGCTTTCACAGAGATTGCACATCTACACACAGTGTAACAGACAGAGCTGACATGGCTGTCTGAATCTATATTGGAGCTGGAAACGGCTACAGAAATTCACTGACGGTGTATGTAAACCAGATAAATTATCTCCAACTCTAAATACTGTCAGAGGAAAACACACACACATACACTGAAAAGAAGTAAACATGCTCATCGTCCAGCAGACACTGGACACAATTTATTTGTAGTTTAAGGAAGAAATACAGCAGGCACACACATGGAAGCTCATTAAAATTCACTGTGACTACTGTATGTTGACAAACTCATAATATAGTGAAAATTGACACTACATTGATGATGTTCAAGCGTCTAACATGATTCCATAAAGTTGGAAAATTCTCTATAATATTGTAGTTACTATCTGTGAGGTACTTAGATTATCCACAGAGGACTGAGAGAGTCAAAATTGTTAAAGATCCCCTCCAGACATGTTTTAAGTAGTGGCGGCTTATGCTTTAACACATAAGCAGCATTTTAATGTTACAGTTGTTGGAGGTGGAGCACATTTTAACAATTTTAAATACTGTTGGATAGTTTAATCTATAGCACAGTATCATATTTTATAAATTGATCATGTTTTGTTTGTAAAATCGTAATCTGCAACTAGTAACTCCAGCTGTCAGATAAATGTAGTGGAGTAAAAAGTACAATATTTCCTTCTGAAATGTAGTGGAGTGGAAGTATAATGCAGCATAAAATTGAAATACTCAAGTAAAGTAAAAGTACCTCAAAATTGTACTGAAGTACAGTAATTGAATAAATGTGCTTTCCACAACTGGTTTTAAGACATAAAATACTCTGCTTTGAATATTAATGTGTCTGATATGGGTTTTTCCACAAAAAACATTTAATTATTTTGTTAGAAAAAATCTTAAAATTACACTTTTGCCCTCATTGTAAAATCCAGAATCTATGAATATGCGAATATTGTTCATTTCAAAAGTTTATGTGCTGAATACAAGATGTTTCCTACTTCATTGGTGTATGTGCACTAAATGTTTTAAGCAAAATCCTGCTCATACATCTTTAACTGAGATTTAAGGTCAGCACAGATAAACTTCCTCCTTCAGAATAAAAATGTGAAAACAACCTTCTAGTGTCCAACTCAGCAAATTCTGCACAGTGAAGCTCAATCATCCAAGAGAAATAACAATAAGAAAAATACATTTCTTAGTGGAGGGTGATTTTAAAAATGTATAAGCAGGACAGCAATTCAATAAAATGATATATTAATGCAATGGGATTCAACACAGTGGAGGCGAGTCCACTGTGTATAGCTTTCATTATTATAATCACACATTTTCAGTGAACAGCGTGGCTCTAGGGATGGCAACGTCACTCTGTGAGTTCAATACTTTAATCCACAGTAAATTAGCTTCCACAACTAATGGATTTCCATGAGACATTCACGTCCCAAGAGGATAACTCCTAATGACTGGTCCCTGACTTCTCATCTGGTGTCAACAAGAGGTCAACATTTACACCTGGACGAGAAATCTCAAAAACTAATGACTGTACAGCTGCACTTTGAGTTTAAATGTCAAGGTGACGTACTAACATTAGCATGCCATCATAAACATAAAAGGTTTATTTCAGTCTGAGACACTTGCGACAAGTAATTGACCATTTATAGCGAATGGTTATATATTCAGTTAGATTTGGATTTGGAGGGAGATCTCAGACAATCCAAGCAGCGATTAAATTTTTGTTGCACTGTACACCTGCATGAATATGATTGGACGTTACTAGTCTGCTGGCAGCCAAGCAGCTGGTGAATTAGCCAGGCATTATGAAGCATGAATCAATCAGCTAATGCAAGCATGACTTCAGTGCTCTGCCTGAACTAACACAATGCTTCATCAGCTGAACACATTCACAACTTGAAAGCAACCCAAAAACGTGGTCGCTGCACACCCAGAATTCATGCCTCCAACTGAAACTATTAGTCGATTAATCAATTAGTCAACTGACAGAATTAATTGGCAACCATTTTGATAAACGACTGATCGATTAAGTCATTTTTTCAAGAACAAAATGCCACATTTTTGCTGGTTCCAGCTTCTAAAATGTGAGGATTTGCTGCTTTTTTATCATATGCAATGGAAAACTGAATATCATAAGGTTTTGTGCTGTTGGTTGGTTGGTTGGTTGGTAGACAAACAGTTTGAAGATGTCACCTTGAGTTTTACAAAATTGCGATGGGCACAACTTTCTGACATAGACCAAATGATTAATCTGACAATCGAGAAAATAATCGGCAAATGAATCAATCATGAAAATTATCGTTATTTGCAGCTCTAGACATTTTGTCCACATTTTTTGATATCGAACAAATTTAATTACCACTAAATCATTTCATAATTTAAAAGGACACTCACACAGGTGTTTGATTATTCTGCTCAGGTTGAAGTTGGGCGGACCTATGCTGGGAATGAATGTTTATGTTTTTGTCTATATAACTGCCGCTTGGCTGCAGTGAGAGCAAGGACAGTGACAAAGGTTAATGAAAGTGATAAGAAGCTGTCTATTTCACAAATGCTGCTGCTATCAGTCCGCTAGCTACCACACTAGCTCCCGCAGGTTAATGCTTACAACCCTATCTATGCCATTTCCTGTCCCGCCTGGTTTTCATCACAACACACGATTAAATTTCGCCTGGAGAAATCTGATCTGTCTGCACCTTTACGTAAGAACACCATGTACTAATAGAAATGATAAAAGGTGCAAGATGACAAAACTAACAGGAGAGTGAGGGAGACAAAACACCCATATAGTCCTGAGGATTGAAAAGTGAAAACATCTGTGTGTGTGGACCATGATGGTTAAATATGGGCTTTACTATTAATAATAATAATAATAATAATAATAATAATAATAATAATAATAATAATAATAATTGAATGAAATCATTTGATAAGCCAGCTGGCAACAAAGGTCATAAAGTTTATCAGCAGAACACCAAGTTCTGTTTCCTCCTGTAAATTACGAAGGAGCAGGCACATATTTTACTACCCACCAGTGAAATATTAATAGCTTCCAAATGGGACTTAAATCGCATTATAAATGCAGTGTGGCAGGTGGAGGAGATAAATATTTAGCCTCCTGGCCTCATTTTCAGCATCCACATCTCTCATCACGACTGCTAGATATTATGAACAATGATGCATTTTGCTGCTGGTGATTATTAATCTTCAATAACATACCAATGGTTGTCATGGAGCTTTTTAATTGAACTGCACGGTCCCAGAGCCTGTGACATTTCACATTAAAACACATCCCCGCTTCACATGTTCAAAGGTGTATGTGTGTGTATATATATATATATATATATATATATATATATATATATATATATATATATATATATATATATATATATATATACACAGTGTGTGTGTGTTCAACTAGCTGGTTGTGTGGACCTCACTCTCTACACGACAGTCAGTTTGAAGGAGCCACAAAAATTGATTTGGACTCCACACGTAACAAATTTGAAAATACATTTCGTGCGGCAGCGTGTCCAGTCAGCCCGCCTGACAAACTGGTGTCAGGATTTTTAGCCTTTTATCTGTCCAGGGAGGATTTATTGAATGTTCTTTACATTCATGAAGTCACCACAGTCCTCAAATACAGTCGGTTGGTTAATGAGAAATAAAATTGTTGACCAGTGCCGAAACAATTACACAATTAATGGACAGAAAATTAATCAGAACCATTTTTATAACAGATAATGATATATTGGCTCAAGAGTAAGTCTGGTAATATTCTGTATTTTTCTTATTGTCAACAAATCCCATGAAAAGACAAAAACCAGCAATGAGTTTTGATCCCGCTAACAAGTATTGTCTGTGTAGCCAAAGCCTGCTATATCTTATTCCTCTGTGCCATGGAGCTCCATTGTTGTCCAAAAACTATTAAAAACACAATGTGCCACACTGTTGCACTGGGTGACATGTTCCTTCATTATAATGAACACGAGCACGAGTCGTTTATTTTGAAGAACAGCCCAGCTGTTTTGGGGAATTAGTTAGCCTTTCTAAAAAATAAAAGTATATATTAGTGACCTGTTTTTAAGGATGTCCATCATCAGCAGGAATGAGTGGGTTTGGGGCTGAGAACCACAGACAGTGAAAGTCAGAAAATATTCAGAGACACATTGATTTTGGTCTTTTCATGGGATTTGCTGATAACAAGAAAAATATAGTATAGCATTCAAGTCATTATCTAACAAAAAACAAATATTTACTAGGTTCTAATTTGCTAGTTTTCTGTTCTCTCTGATTGTAAATTGAATATCTTTGAGTTTTTGACTATTGGTCGGACTAAACAGGTAATTTGCAGATTTAAAACTAGATGTGGGCAATTGTGATGAACATTTACAATAATTTTAAGGCTGCAACTGACAATTATTTTCATTACAGATTAATCTGCTGATTATTGTCTTGATTCATCATTTTGTCCATAAAATGTCATACTTCAAATGTCTTTTTTTGTCTGACCAACAGTCCGAAAGCCAAAGATTTTAAGTTTACTATCATGTACGACAAAGAAAAGCATCAAATCCTCACAGTGGAGAAGCTGGAACTGGCAAATGTTTGGCATTTTTGCTTAAAGTATTACTAAAATGATAATTCAATTATCAAAATAGCTGCCGATTATGTTTATCTTGACTAATCGATTAAATCAACTAATTGTTGCAGCTCTACACCATTTTCTGACCTTTCACAGACTAAAAACGTAATCGATTCATTTAAAACATTGACAAATCGATAGATAATGAAAACAATCATTATATGCCAACAAATACTGATGTCACATTAATAGCAATAATCCTGGAGGTTAACTGGTTAGAAGTGTATTTACTGTCTAATAGCACAAAATGCCTTTAATTCTGTGCTGTGTATTTGCAGGTTGTTCAACAGCAGTGATTCAATGAATGTGTCAACATTTCTAGCCTCAAAACAAAAACATGTACGGTGCAGTATAAGATGCTCCCACACCTCCTGAACCGTTATGAGCAAACAACCTGCTGATGTCAACACATTTCTGCTACAAGGACAAAAAAAAAAAAAAAAAAAAAAAACTTAATTCTGGAAATGACAACAGAATTTGTGATATATTACTTCACTAGAGGCTTCTGCTTGATTTCTTACTCCTCTCTATCGTGAAAATATGAACACTCACAGATCTGTCACTACTGCAGTTCCTTAGTCTGCAGCGCAAGTGAATAAAAGTCACAGATGATTTAATGCCTTTGCAAGGCCACTGTGACGGTGGTTGTTACTTGTGTACTTTCTCTGTACAGTTTTTTTGAGGTGATCTCAGGAACAGGCAATCTTCAAGTTACGAGTCTGCTTCTCTCATTACCAATTTGTATCGATTGAACTGCAGTCTTGACAGAAAACCAGTGAGTGTGGACAAATTTACACAAAAGAAGACTAAAATCTGCTATGGATGCAGCTGGCAGACATTTCCAGAACTGCACAAACAACTGACCTGCCTTGCTTCATTTTAACCTGCAGCAACTGTTGGTTTGTCTGATCGTCAGTGAAGGCAGAGAAGAAGAAAAGATGAGACGAGAGTTGAAATCCATCGCCTGGAAAACTTAATGTTGAGCAGTAAAATGATGAAATATAAAAAGACTCTGATAATGTCTGCCACAAGGAGCTGTTTGCAGTTCGCAGTGTTTCTTCTTTTCATTTTTGTTTCGTGTGATCTGGTCGCACAGTGTAAATAAATCACCTTTTTAGTCAATGATTTGTTGGGTCTCTGTAAATAATATTATAAAGAGTACGGTCTAGACGTGCTCTATAGGAAAAGTGCAATGAGATAACTTCTGTTATGAATTGGCACTATATAAATGAAATTGAATTGACTCTGAGTCTGCCTCCCATAACCTTCCTAAACCCTCACAAGGCACACATCATTTCACTGGAGGTGGTACTGCTTTCTACCAAATAAATAGCTTTCATGAAAACTGTTTATTATCCAAAAAAATGGGGACACTGTTTCTACAAAATAAATTCCATTCACCTCCATGGTATCAGGATCGCAGCAGAGATCTCAAAACCTGTTCAAATAAAGCCGAAACTATCTGCAGGTCTAGATACCAAGTGAGAAAATGTGTTTTCTGTAATTTCGATGAACCGACTCTTCAAAAACAAGTATGTTTTTTTCCTTTTCTGCTCCTGAAAATTTCACATTTTGAACATACGGTTTTGGGAGCAACACAAACAATAGATACAACAATAGAAAACATTAACTCCAGAAAATCCGAGACATTCAGGCTTTCTATCATTTCAAGATTTAAAAAGTTGTGCATTGAACAGATTTGTAAGCAATATAAAAGACAACCAAGAACAGATTTACTTCCTGTCATCTCAATGGAGAAACACAATGGCTTTTAAGGCTCAGCTGTGTAAGCTTCTTACAGCACATTGAGGTCATGTCCCCTGTGTTCACTAACATAGTCAAATGCTTATTTTTATGTTGTGTGAGTGAGTTAGTTATGGAGAGAGACACAGTGATTTGATGAATAATCCCACACTGGGATTACTGAAGTGCACCTCACAAGGTTTACAGCACAAAATCACACCCACATCAGAGTTACAGGTTTTTATGTCAAAGTGACGGTGGGTGTAAAACGGTAAAACCGACATGGTTAGAGATGGACTTGGTGAAATGTTGCTGTACTGTTGCCTGGCAACACAGAAATTGCAATTTAATGTTCTCTGAGAACTGTAATCCCCCTGCAGATCTGTCCGTTTCCTGTCTGGCCCACATGTGTGTCTGCACATACAGGCAGTGGTGGAATGTAACTAAGTACATTTACTCAAGTACTGTACTTAAGTACAAATTTGAGGTACTTGTACTTTACTTGACTATTTCCATTTCAGGCAACTTTATACTTCTACTCCGCTACATTTATCTGACAGTTGTAGTTACTTTTCAGATTTTACAATAAAAAAAAACTAGTGTTTAAATTTTTTTATTAAAAATTAAACTAGTGGTTCCCAATGTTTAAGGCTTGTTACATCTTACAAAACAGCGGTGTCTAGTTGAGGCCATTTGTCACGTTTCAAACAGACATTTCCCCTCTAACATTTATATTTATTTTTAATTATTGTTTGAGGCCCAAAGAGGTAAAACTCTCAAATATTTCACAAAAAAGCAAAGATTGAAGAAAAGTCAAAAATGTTTGTGCATCAGAACTTTGTTATTCTTCTTTCCTACCATATTAAATCATATTTATCTTCATATTTATCTTGTAACTCTTTGGAGGGGCCAGACCCCTGGGTTGGGATCCACTGCACTAAACTACCAAACTCTATATAAAGTAGTTAAAATCAGCTCCACCTCAACCAGCTACAATAGTGAAATGCTATGCATTGATGCATATTAACAAGTACTTTTACTTTTGATACTTTATGTACATTTCTCTGATAACACTTCTGTACATAAGTTTTCTAAAAAAAAAATAAATGCATGACTTTTACTTATAATGGAGTATTTTTACATGGCTGTATTGGTACTTTTACTTAAAGGTCCAGTGTGTAACATTTAGGAGGAGCTATTGGCAGAAATGGAATATAATAATATTTATAAGTATGTTTTCATTAGTGTATAATCACCTGAGAATAAGAATTGTTGTGTTTTCATTACCTTAGAATAAACTGTTTATCTACAGAGGGAGCAGGTCCCCTTCCACAGAGGTCGCCATGTTGCACCGCCATGTTTCCGTTCGTGTTTTTTGTGAGTTTTGCGTTCACCGTAGTTTTTCCTACACGCTTGGAAGGGGAGGGTGAGGCGAGCGGTATTCAAATGGTTGCAAACTGCAATTTCACCACTAGATTCCACTAACTCCTACATACTGGACCTTTAAGTAAAATATCTGCGTACTTCTTCCACCACTACAGCCAGTAAAGTCAGAAAAACCAGCCTTAAGAGTTCACTACATGTAACACAGTGGGGATTTATTTCCCCCATATGTGATCTTGGTGTGCAGAGGTGGAATCACACTTCACTGAGGGAGAAATTCACTCTCAGCTGCATATTTTGAGCTGGAGCCAAAAATCCTTAATATTTAATGTGTTAAACTACCAAAAGTAGTGGATTGCTTGTTTTCCTGTGGGTGCTGCACATGATTTGATGCATTTTCTAGAAGCTCAAGGACTCAGCCTCGGTCGTAGAGTCGGTCATGAATACTCCGTTTAAGAGCATATCTGGCTTTTGACAAGGTCATGTCATCTCTAAATATAAACTACCGGGACCAATTCCCCTCCTTCTTCCTTCCTGCAAGTTTTTCTCTAGAGGGCTAAGATCATCATACCAGCAAATACTTAAGTCTGGTACTGGACTTATTATGAGCACCGTCAATCAAACATCAATGTTAATCATGGTGCTCAGGGACCAGAATGGTATCTGAGCAATGAAGAATGAAAATGTCTAGTTTTAGATACAGTCAGATGTAGAAACAATCAAGTTGCATGTCTATCCCTCTATCTCTCTCCATGTTTCCCGTCCATCTGAACTGATAACTATCAAATAAAATACTCCTTTGAATGGCATTAAAAAGTGATAACAGTTTAGTTTTATGTGAATACAAAGTACTGTATGTAACGAGCTGCATACATAAAGTTCAGCACAGCTTGTATGCCTTATTAGATACAATGCAGGGAATATACTCAATTATGCACAACTAGCTGAAACTAATGCAGGCTAATAACAATAACAATAACAGTCCTGCAATAAAAACCACCTTCATGAAGGTTATAATGTTCAGTTGTTGATTCAACTTTATGGTCATTTTGGGGGCTGCATGTCATTAGACTGAGAAGTGTTTCTAATATCTAGTCAACCCTGATTGATATTTATGAGGTGGGCAAATTATTACAAACACAAATAAGCTTCATGAAGGTAGGATTTAGGTATTAGACTGCATTAGTTTAAGCTAAGTGTACCTCATAAACTGGAAACTGAGTGTACTATCGACACGGATAAATCTAAACCCAGCAAATCACCTGATATGCAGCAATCAGACACATCAACTATGCACCAAGTTATTCTTAACTTCAGCATATTACAATCCAAGACACTCTCTTCTTAAAGTTATGTGGCGTTGATAAGCAGCAGATAAACGTCAATTAGTGGAGAGCAGCTAAGTGCAGCAGCATAATGTAATTATGATATGAAGAATAGTGCACTATATAAAGCTGTTACATAAACCCATTGCTGTGAGTAGAATTATTATTCTAATGTCTGGCTGAATATAAAATGCGTGGACTACCTATCCTACGTGTAACGAAAGCATTGTATTTCCTTTAGAGCCAGTATTACAGGGAAACACTAATCTTTACATCCCTAATACCAATATACAATATAACCAGTGGTGGAAGAAGTACTCAGATCTTTTACCTGAGTAAAAGTAGTAATACCACAGTGTAGAAATACTCTGTTACAAGTAAAAGTCATGCATTCAAATTTTACTTAAGGAAAAGTACTCGTATCAAAATATACTTAACATACCAAAAGTAAAAGTACTCATAATGCAGAATGGCCCATTTCTGAATAATACATATTATTGGATTATAATTATTAATGTGTACATCACTTTAATGTTACAGCTGGTAAAGTTAGAGCTAAGTTTAATTACATTATATACTGCTGGGTAACACCCAAAACAACCAATAATGTTATGCCACAAAGCAATGTAGCCCATGAAAGCATCATAATGGACGGAAACAATGAGAAGACAACTTAATTATGTTCTTACAATGTTTTTATATTCTTTAATATCTTATTGTCAATTTTATATTTTATATTTATGATTCTTGACCTGCAGTGGGCCTACATGCTTCATATTTCTTACATTTCTACTATGTTTATTGTTTTGTGCCAAAATACCACTTGGCAATAAAGCTGATTCTGATTCGTAAGAGCAAAGCTAGGTTAATTAGCAGTCAGCAGACACTAAGACAACCACAAGCAGACTTTAGAGAGCAATAATCCACACAAACAATGACAGAACAGAGCAAAGACACACTAAACACTTACGAGAGCTTGGTGAAGTGAAGCTGTGATAGCTGCATTTCAGAGTAAAGCTCTCAGCAAGTGTTACGGTTGTTCCAAGCTAATGTACCATCCAGCCAGGCTGAAGTGTCCTTTGAGGCGGACAGCTAGTACGACAGGTCGCAGCCACAAACACGATTATTTCATCCACAAAGTCCTCTTCAAATACCATGATACAACTATTAACAGTTTAGCTTGTTTAAAAAATGCTTCAAGATCAGCAACGTGTTTGTAGCAGCGTTAGCAAACTAGCAGCGCCCCAGCAGGAGAGCAAATCAAGAGGACAGGTGGAGCATCGCAGCTTTATATAGACCGGCTCGTTGGAGAGGGTGCGCTTGATTTGTGTTCTAATGAGTAGAGTCTGTCACATGTGTAGTAGCAAGTTGTCTGCCTGAACTAGCTTGCTATGCTAGCTACGTGCCTGTTTTCATGCATATAATTTCTTTATTGTAAAGCACTTTGAGTTGCATTTCTTGTATGAAAAGGTGCTGTACAAATACAGTTTATTATTATTATAACATACATATGCAGGACCTAATGTCAAAATAACTGAGAACAAATGCATTTATTTCAAGTTAGACACTTTCTTCTTAATGTAAGTTTAAGCCAAAAGTCAGAAAGGGCTTGTAAAATGTTGTGCAAATATTCTAATATGAAATTATTTTAATGGATGACACAAAATAGTTTTTTCTCCTCCTACTGTTAGTTGATTTGGACCCCCAGACTCATGCAAATATCAAATAAGTTTGAAATTAAATGTTCCTGTAATTGACACACAGTGAACCTGAAACTCCCTGGAGGAGCCCCCAGCAGTCACCCACTTTGTTTGTTTGGTAATCCAGCCTGTTGTACGCATACGTAAGGCCTCACACAAATGTTACATATAAACACATACATATCCCTGCTTTTTTAGGTTGTCTGAGTTGATTCATACATGAAGCATCAGTTGGGGTTCGTATGGTAATTAATGCTTGTGCTGTATGTGTGTTTGATCTCCAGGACACAGTGCTGGAGCTGCTGTGCGATGCGGTGGCGTCGTCAGTACGGCAGGGGAAAGGTCTTGTGATCAGCGGCTTCCCCAGAGACCTGAGACGGGCAGAGGAGTACGAGGCCAAGGTCAGTGCACCGGAGGAAGAAAAAGTCAGCCACCAGTAGACACAAGTTTAAGTCGTGTATCCACAAAAACTTAAATGAGAGCAAAGTGAAGAGACAACACTCAACACACACGTTAATGCAGGAGTAAAAACAATGATTTGCTTGACACAAGAGCAACAAATGGATGAAAAATGTCACTTTTTGACAGATGCAGAGTGATGGTATACAGATAACACTGATGGGACATACAGTAAAAAGAAAAAGGGAAGATGTAGCCTGAGATTCACTGCCTGGACTTTGCTGTGCCTTGTTTGTCAGATGGGGGAGCCCAGCGCAGTGCTCCTGCTGAACTGCTCAGCCGACACAATGTCCCGTCGTCTGCAGTGCCGTGGCAGATTCACCTCCAGCTTCCACCCCGCCCCAGACAGAGACGGCGTCCTGCACAGGAGGGCTGAGAGCTTCTGCAGCGACAGCCAGGCGGTGGCATCTCATTATGAATGCAAGAGGCTTCTGCACACGGTAGGTTGGGTTTTTTTTAGGGTTTTTTTTTTTTAGAAAGAAATTATATTTGGGTGTGTGTGTGTGTGTGTGTGTTCTTTCCTGTATAGCTAGATGCAGCTAACTCTGTCAGAATTAGGGGTTCAATTGCCACTAAGGGTAACTACCCTCAAATGAGAGTTAGCTTATTTATATTCACTTCATCTTATCTGAAATTCATTTACATTTAAAGGCTGCTAAAAACACACATTACAGCCCTACATTACATTACAGGGCAATTTTCAACCAAAATATTTTTCTATAAAAGAATGTTTTTAAATGTATCTTACAAGTTCCTCAAGTGTTTTGTAGCCAAACAAATGCACCCTGGGTACTAAAGTCCACTACTTGTACCTCATTATCTCCCATAATTTTGTATTTAACATTCTGGCAGAATTCATGTATGAGCATGATCAGATTATTAAGTTAAATATTGGACATAATGACGGACACAGTACAAGTGTTTGGCTACAAAACAGTTACATCAGGTTTCATGAGCTGTTTGGTGAAATATAATGTATGAAGATTGTTTTTAATATTGTGTCATGCATACAAATATGCCTGGATCTGCATGATCTTACACAATTGAATATAAAACAGATCCAGAAGGCAGCGTATAGTATATTTCCAAATGATACATACACAGAACAACAGATACAGTACGTACGGGTGACAAATTGAAGTAGAAACCAACATCACGTGTCTTAGTAAGGTGTTGAGCCACAGCAAGCCTCCAGAACAGCTTCAGAGCTCCTTGTTTAGATTCTTCAAGTCTCTGAACTCGACTGGAGGTGATGAACAATCATGTTGTCTAATGCATGTTAATCCATAGGTGTTCCCTTCAGGTCACTGTGAAGGCCATTACATATGACATTCATATCATTTTCACACATCAAGTTAGTCAGTGACTCCTCATGCTGTGTATGGAAGCATTTGTTATTGATTCATTTATTCAGGTTTTTTCCTTTGTTAGCCATCTGTATATAAAACATGCAAGAAAAATCAACATAAAGACTATGTAAATAGGCAATTTGCCTTTTTCCCAAGCTTTCCAAGTTAATTAACCTAAAAACAATCAAGTTAAACAACTGTGCAGTTTTCAATCATCGCTACAACAGAGACGATTATTGCAGAATATTTTTGGAGCAGTTGAAAGATGTTGCCTTTAACGTCAGTAGAGAAGGGATGTGTTTGGCGCTTCTACTCATTTCACTGATGTCTCCACTGACATGAGGGTCAGTAGATAATCACACAATTTATGTTGTGAACTGTCCCTTTAAAATTAGCTGTTTGAACATTTAAATGCCACATCAGGTGTTGTGTGTGTGTGTGTGCTTAAATGTCACAACAGGTATTGAGGTCATCAGTCTGCTGAGAGCTTGCGCTGCAGCAGACTGCTGTCCTCGACTGCACGCTGAGACACTGATGGTTTCTGAAAGGCCTCGTCTCAGCCAGTTTGTCTCCGTCTGCAGATTGACGCTGAGCGGTCGCCAGATGAAGTTTTCGCCCAGATCTGCCAGGCGATGGAGACCTTCTGATTTCTACATTTTACTCAACACTGCCCCAAACTCTGCTGTTCGGGAGGTCCACCCACCTTCTCTATCTGCTGTATCACTCCAAGGAGACTCACCTACACCCACATACCCTCACACCTGCACCAGACATACGCTCATTGAACCGTGGTATGCATGTCCCCAAACACTCCCATCAATCCGTGAAACCTCTTTCTGCTTTTGACACTGACGAAGCGCCTGGTTGTCACATTCTGCTTCACCTACTTGCATTGTCTCTCTCTTACATTGACCTCAATATATGCTGCCAACTGCCAGACCGAGGTGGACAACTGTACTGAGAAAATACACATTCCCTGCTGTGACTGAGAGCATGTTTCTAGTTGAATGTGAAATCCCTCTGCCATTCCTCCCCTGAAGGAGCTGAGAGAGAGAGTTCCCACCGTGCTAGAAAGTGGAAATGTCAGTGTGTGCTCATGCTCTTATGCACAGTATCACGTTTTATATTGTAACAAGCATGCAAGAATTACAATCAAGCTTAACTGCCTTTTGTGCATTAAATAAAAAAGCAGAAGATAATTAAAGAATATTAAAGAATATTACATTCGTATCTTTCCAAGCTCATTGTGCAAGGTGTGCAACTTGTTTGAGTCTGGTATTTAACATTCAATAAAGCCAGTGCATTTGCTAAATGGAGGATTTGCTTTGGTGTGCTTTGGTGTTTTGTGTGTGTGTGTGTGTGGACAGGGAATGGTCACAGCTGATCTCATAGCCCCATCTGCTGGTGAGAAGATCACAACAAAAAGGTGCTGAAATTATATGAAAGGTAACCATGGTATAAGGGGTTTAGCATCCCGTTTTAAAATGCACAAAAACATAATTTGTGTACCCCCCCCCCAAGCTGATATAATACGTGGATCCAAACATCAGCAATGTGACCTTTAACTGCAGCACTCGATGTGTCAGCGAGTGTTTGAAGTGACCACCAAAGGTCATAAATGGAAAGAGAGAAAAAAACAAAACAAAAAAACATGAACATTTTCACAACTTCTTGACATCTGGAGGTTTCTAAAATGCTTTTGTTCTATAACTAAAATCTCCTTTTACACCATTTGAAGAAACCACAGAAGCACAAAAAACCCATCTTTTTAATTCTTTTTCAAGAGGTAGAAGAGGTGATAAGTTAGCTGTCGTGTGATTCTCTGCTAATGAAAGTCTGGCATTATTCTGGGAAAATACATTTTCAGTGTATGTTGATGTTTTCTTTTGATACTGAAGTTATGGGGAACAATTACTACTACAGAAAGTCTTATTGATAAAAAAACACTCTTTCACAGATATTAAAGTTTATGAAAATAAAAGACATTTTGTCATAGGCCTTTAATTTTTTTCTAAGGCTTAAATTAGCATTGATCGTGGAGCTACCTGGTTATCACAAACATTAAAATTGCAGTAAAGTTTGTCAACACAGTGATCAGAGTATCGATCTTAATTATGTCTTGATTTGGGAAATACAATTTTACTGTACTTTTTTGGTTGTCAATAATACATTATAGTTCTGAAATAATTAGCTGATTGGTCTCTGTCGTTCGGAGGTTCCAGTTTCTCAAACATGAGGATCTCCTGCTTTTCTGTTTCACATCATCATGTAAATCTTTGGATTTTGGTCTGTTAGTTGGACAAAACAAACTGAAGCGTCACGTTGGGGTCTCAGACTTTGCATTTTTAACATTTTGTAATATTTTAGATTTGATGATTAACTGAAAATTAAATAATTAGTTGCAGCTCTAGCGCATTCAACTTAAGTTGATATTCTAGATGAAAACAAAGATTCAATATTGAGCAATAATAACCTGTTCAAGCTAACAAAATGTAATTAGTCACAAATGGGCAAAGGCTCCAACTAACGATCATTTCCATTATTAATGATTATTTTCTTGATTATTCAGTTGGCCTATAAAATGTCAGCAAATAATGAAAAATGACCATCAGTTTCCCGGAGTCCAAGGTGACATCTTCAAATGTCTTGTTTTGTTCAATCAACAGTCTAAAACCCAAAGATATTCAGATTACTATGATGTAAAACAGCAGAAAATCCTCTCGTCAGAGAAGATGGAACCAGAGATCTTCAAATACTTTTGTTGAACTCAGTCAACTAATTGATTAATCGATTAGCTTTAAACTGCTAAACCAAATATTGAGCAGGACCTTCAAGAATAATAACAATAAATCAGGAACCACAGGTGTAGAAACACTATTTTCACATACTTTTATTTCCACGATTCTCCTCTAGCTTTTTTTTTTTTTTTACATTATTATTTTTTTTTTTACATAAGAACAGACTGTTATACACAGATATTGAAGCAGGGCAAAGGGGGTGAGGGAAGGAGACGAAAACCATACAAAATGGTGTCTATTCAAGCACAACAAAATCTGTGTGTATAAAATTGTGTGGGTTGTTCCACTGTGGAGGCACCAACCTCTACCTCAATTCTTCTTTTTTTTTTTAAATAGATTAATAAAAATACAATCTTTTAAATGGACCTTTTAAAGTGGACTGCAAAATTAAAGAAGATCTAGAGGCATGATGACTGGATCAATAATGTGGGACAATGGGTCGATGGCGCCCCGCAGGATGGGAGAAGTTGTGGCCAGGTTCAGAGGTGGAATTTCCCCCCAGAAAAAAAAAAAAACAAATTTTTCTTTTAAAAATGGCACACGGCAACTATCGCTGGCTACTTTTCACCATATACTTGTACACTCAACATGATCAACAACGGCACACATTGGGGGAGGAGAAAAGATGAAAACAAAAATAGTCTTGTGCACTTTCCATACGTTCCCATTCGCCTGCAAGTCTGCCTTCAAAAACATTTGCTCTCCGTGCTGTAGTGCTTCCTTGTTAGACATGTTTTAGTGGAGAGAGCAAAGGGAAAGGAAATACAGATGAAAGTGTGTGTGTTTGAAAGGTGAGGAGGATAGAGAGCAGCGTTGTGTGACAGTGATAGTGATGGATCCATGCTGAAACATGGCACACAATCCGGTTAACACATACAGGTGTGTCTGCAGAACATCATGTGGATCAGCAGAACTTCCTACAGTCTGCAGCCAAAAACACACCGACCTCAAGTTCCACACCGCCTAACTTCTCTCGCAGCAGCCACAACTCCCACTGAGGAAGATGCGACACATAAATACTCAATCTACAGATACCTAGCTAGAACATTTTTTCACTCTTGCATAACACAGAGACCACATACACACATACAAACCACCTTTGTGTATCTCAGTTGATGACTTCACAGTCCACTATGACCAGACATCTCCATTAGGTGGCGCTTCACTAGACTGATCGTCAACTCTCCAGTTTTGAAGCAGCACAGGGAGGTAACTGGAGGGCGATGATGGGAAGAGGGGAAAGGGACAGCCCTCCTGGAGTCACAGAGTTCGGGAATGTCGGTGTGCCTTCTGGTTTTTTTTTTGTTTGTTTTTTTAAAAATAGTGTATCGTTTCAAATCACAGATCCATTGATTAACCTGGCTGAGGTGGAGCGGGGGGCCCCCCCTTGTTCTGAGGAACCAACATGGCCGCCCTTTGCTTGAGTCAGGGAGGCCACTTTACCAACAGCCCCCCCCACCAGCAGCACCGTGGTCTGCTCTGAGGCCCCTGGCTGTCTGCCTGCCTACTGGCCTTCCTGCCTGGTGGCGGGTTAAGCGGTTATCTTGAACTTGGAGGATGGAGCCATGCACAGAGTGGCCTGTGGGATTTGTGGAGAGAGCCTGGAGCTAGAGGCGCCTGGGACCCTGTCATCTGTTGGCTGGAAAGTAGTTAGGGTCCAGGTAGTTGTAACCCGTGCTCTGCGGCAGGCAGTAGTCCCTGTCCAGAAAGGTGTCTGTCTGGTGCACCGGTTCCAAGTGGTGGTTAGGCTTGTGGGTCTCTGTCTTGAACAAGCTGGAAGACGAGCAGAAAAAAAAAAGGCAAAGTGTCAGCGTAAGAGCCACTGTGTTGGCAGTCTGACGATCCCGTGGTAAAGGAAGAATTAAGTCATAAATGTCAGAGCAAAGAGCAGCTGAACAATTTTACTCTAACTGGGCTGTGTATTCGAAATCAATACCTGGTGACCGTACCATGTTATGTTATCTATACCCCTTTAAAAGATATCACAGAGCACATGCTGGATTTTCAGTACATCACAGCGCTTAAAATAAGTCAACAAGACTATACTGCAATATACATCGTGATAATTAGGCATGTCCCGAGTTGATCCTAAGGATTGGTATCGGGGCTGATCCAGGCATTTTTGAATGGATCGGTATTGGCTAAAATTAACCTGATCAAATGCAGATCCTTTCTTTACTGCACTTTGTCCACCTCAGCCTGCTAGTGTTGCAGCACTGCTCTCCTTTACCACAGCCGGGCTCTACAGTGCAAGCTGCATTAACATTTAGGTAAATATAAGTATCGGATCAGACTGAGCATTAGAAGATACCCAATATAAAAGGACTCAAGGACAAAAAAAAACTTCATCGGGACATCCCTATTGATAATATTAAGTTTCTGGAATTGATGCAAAACTCAGAAATCCCAGACAGAGGTGGAGGATCTCACCAGTCGGAGCAGTTGGAGCAGAAATCGACTGAGTTGTCCTGCGGACAATCCTGACAGTGCCACCGCACTCCTTGGATGGGCTCCATGCCGCAGACGTCACACTGCACAAAACACACACACATTCAACATCCTCAGAACACACTTTTCTAACAGTATAAAACTATTAAATGCTGGTAAAAATCATCAGCAAACACTAATTTCTTTGAACAATAACATCTGAATTTCGAGATACAAAAAGTGTCCCAATGCTTTACTTTCTCGTCACAACACGTCACAGATAGGTAGTAACACTATAAGGTATAGCACTAATAATGTGACTGCTGTAATCTGTTACCAATTTCAAGCTGAAAATGACACAAATAAAATATGTATTTTCAATGATTTAGTGGTTTATTTTTTAATTTCCATGCTATAGCCAGAGCCAAGATTTTTTGTACTATTTCCAAGTCTCCTCTATTTTGGTTGTGTGCGAGTCTGTCAAGTAATTATAAAGGTGGATGCTGTCCTTTTTAAATACACTTCGTACTGTTTTTTGTACAGTGTGAACATGCTACGTACTCAAAACACTGTTAGAACTTGTGTATCGTATGTAATTTGGACACAAACTTTGTCCCAATTTACAGTATAACACCTCTGACTCAGGATGGGATTTCATTACCCCTCTTACATTGAGGGCAGGTGTATATGTAGAAGCTTTAATGTTGTCAGTGTGTTGTACAGTGTGCAAAGTCTTCACCTTGAAGCCAACATGCCGGACCCCGGCCTTGTCCTCCTGGATCTCCTGGAGCGTCTGTTTTTTCAGTCTCTTCAGCTCTAAAAGCTCTTTGTACTCTGGCAAATTTCTCAACTCCACAGGTATACCCTCCTCGTCCTGGGTGTGAGGGAAGGACAGACAAACACACACATACATAAACATGCACACACAAAAAGAAAGAGACAGAGAGGAGATGACTGATAGGCATCAGGACATGCACAGACAAAACATCTCTACATGACTCCAGGGATCCAATCTGACAATGATATCTCTAGATGTTTTCTACCCTGCAGACAAGTTTGCTGCCATTATTGATCAATCTAATTTTAGCTGAACAAGAGCAGCGTATCCATAAACACCAGTCCAGGTTTTTTTCAGTTTGGGCAGCAATGTTGCAGTAAGCAGAGATTGTCTTTCGACTGAAAGTACATGAGTGCAAACCTGCGTCTCCTTCACAATGACACCTAACGTCTGCTAGCTCCAGCCTATACAAACCTCCACCTTCGTATGGAGGGAGGGGGAGAAGAGACGACTTCAGAAATGAAAAAAGTGGCAAAGTGCAAGATTTTATTTATTTATTTATTTTCAACAAAACTATCAGTCCCACTTGTAGGTCTTGACAGGAAATGGCTTTGTTTGAGTCCTGCTAATTTGCCGACGCATTGAGAACAGTCTATCTGCATTTTCGCAGACTACACTACACCCCCCCCCCCACCTAACCAAACTCTGACCGTTTCGACGGCGTATCATGTATTAGGCGTGTCCTGTAGTACTGTACACCAGCAGATAGACCTACTTGGACGCATTTGCCCTCAGCAGACTTTTATTCCTTCCCACAAACACGGACAAAGTTAGGGACAACCTGGTGAAGTGAGAAATTATTATAGTGGCCCATGCTGGCAACACCTTTGTGACTTTGCTTAATACTGGCGGTGTCAGATGTTTTGTTAACGCGCTGGTGGAGCTGGCAGCCTGTGTTCTCAGCAGGGCACGGTGACCCGGTTTTACTTAAAGGTTACTGCCATCAAAGAGAGAGAAAGAAAATGTCAGCGCTTGGGTAACAGCAAGGAGTTGCGCAGTTCAAATAGAAATAGAGGCGAGGCTGGCCGGGCACCCTGCTCTGATTTATCCACTTCCAACAGTACACACTGCCCTGATTGAAGTAAAAAAAAAAAAAAGTGCCTGATCAAGGGCCAAATGCCTTATTTCATCCTATGGTGTTAAAGTGGAGTGGAGAGGGACATTCTGTCATGTGAAAGCAGACATAAATGACAAGGCAGGGAGCACAGGCACATTCGCTTACTTCGCCTTGTAAGGAATGGATTTAAATAGATTAGTCAGGTATAAAACACGCTCCCCAAGGCACGTAACATGCAGCTTTTACCCATCTTTATCTTACAGGTCACTGCTTACATGAGGAAGAGAGGGTGAGACTGTGGACGTAGAGACAGAGAGGAGGAAATGTGAGCTTGTGATTAGCTTAATTAAGCAGCAAAGTACCACAGCCTGGCTCGTGATTAGTGACACGACAAAGGCAGGGGAATACGATCAATTACAAGATAATCTTCAAGGACAAATAAATTAGTGTTGGATGTGTGCAGAAAGAAGTACACTTAAAAATAAAGAAAAGGCATTGTGGCTTCCAGTTATTAGTGTTCTGTGATGTGACTGCAGACTGACCGAGTCATCAGCAGAGGGGTCCTGCACGCTGCTGTAATACGCCGAGCGCTCATCATCTTCATCCATGTAGACCGGAGGCTCATAGGAGGTCAGGAAAGTAGACGGCCGATACAAGTGCTTGTTAAGGTGGTGCTGCCTCTTATTGGATGCCTGGGGAACAAACAAGTACAGTTACAAGAGCAAGCAGTTTTAAGCAGGTCCCCTTAAACATGTACTGTTAAGTCAATACAATAGCAACTATTACTACTTAGTTAAAAAATTATAGCACTTCTGCAGATGCTTAAAAGTAGGGCTGGGCAATATAGGTGAAATCAATATCATGATAGTAAAAAGTATATTTTCCAATATCGATATATCTTGATGTGGCACATGTATGCAAACTTAGATATAAAATAATGACACTGATGCTCAATACAAAGAACTGTGTTCCAAAACATTCTTCACACGTTGAACAGATTTTTAAAAAATTGCTATTAAAGTGCAAATTGCACATTAGAATTTGCTTGAAATCATTAATTTTGCTAAATGCCAATATTTGAGTCCAACTTATATTATACTGGCTTAACCGATGTTATCAGCTGTTTTTATCTCAGGATAAGATATGAGTGCAGTGACAAGGTTATTTTTCAGCTGTAAATTTCTACACTGAGTACATATCTTGGTCACAATTCCTTAATAACTAAATTTAAGAAACGTGTTTATGTTTAAAAAAACCCAGCAAATTAATTTTTGTAAATTGTTTTTAACTGTCATGTATATCGGTCGAGTCATAAAGTCAAAATACACCAATATTAAATTAATTGCCCAGTCCTTAAATAAAGACACTTAACGTTCATGAAGAAACGCATTTGTTTAAATGACGTTAGTAACTAAGTATGGTTAAGGGGCTTGGTAAATAAGTAAGTTACCTTTTTAGTGTACATGCACAGATTGGGTGTTCGTCCAGGCACAGGGATACCAGCTTTTGTCAGTTTGATGAAGTACTTTTGAACCCTACTGGCAACCTGGAATGTTTTAAAACAGGAAAATGGCTGCGTTAATGATTTCCAACTGAGGAACAGCTGCTTGAAGTAATTGAGATCATTCAAATGTATGATCCAGGTACTTCCAGGGGGTGCAGTTATCACACAAGTTGGCCTTTACCAATTAGCACTGCAAAGTGTACACTCTACACTCAATTTAACAGTCTGTTTCCATAGCAAAGACACACAGATCTATAAATGTCAGGGCATGCTAATAAAAACACAAGTAGACAGTGGTGCAACCGGTTTGAAGACAACCGAAAATATGTTGATTAGCTGGCAACACACAATTTTAGTCAGATTTTGTCATCTTAAAGTTTGTTGCTTCTTTGAGATGAATTATTTCTGCAAGTCTCATCAGCAAATTCTGTAATTTGCTGTTGTGTTTTTATCATTTTAAAATAAGCAAATAAATAAAATATTCTGAACTAAGCCGGTAATAAGTCTGGATCAAACAAGCATGCATTTTTTCCAGTTAATCCTGACTCTCTTTGTCACCTGTTTTGCTGTTCGATTGCCGAGCTCATCGGCAATCTTCTGCCATCTTCTCGACTCGACTTCCTCGGGAGGAAACTTAACAAGAAGCTGCTCCAGTTTTTTCTACCAGAATAGACAAAATAACAGGTGAAAACCAAGTAGGGACACATTTCTTTACTGCATAAATAATATGCAGCATTGGTACATTAGTGTTTAATGTATCTAATATGCTTTTATCACAAATCAAATATACACCATTCATAAACAGCCTATGAAACAGGTGGGTAACAAAAATCATTCCACATTTGAGTTGCTTGTAAAATATAATGTAAATGTAGCCCTCATTTCACAAATTGGTAATGATTTTCCACACTAGAATCCTGTATATTTCAGATATTTGATAATAAACTGAGATTCTTTTTCTAAAAATCAAAGTGAGAAATGGTGTTATGAAAAAGAAAGAGTGTCTGGAAAGAACCTAAAAATGTTTCAATACTAGTGTCATCAAGCGTTTCTGCACACACTTTGTTTTTACTTGTTGAATGACGTCATTCTGATAAAATACAGTGCAACATCTTACACACTTGTTACCTACCTGTTCCTCCACAGTCCACAGCTGGTTGAATGTGTCAGGCTTGTTTGGGTGACAAATCCTCCCCCTGATCATCTGTCAAGAAAACACCAGTGACAGCCATGTTAAAAAGACTAAGACTATACAAAAAAAATGGATACTCCACCATTTGAAGCGATCTGCGCATTTAAACTGCCTGGCACACTGAATCAGTCAGTTTGACAGACAGATGTGACTCGAGATGTGTCACTGGGAAGACGCAGAAAAACAGCAACTCTTTTGACTGACAACAAAATCCTGTTAGAATTCAGAGAGTAATCCGGGAGAATGCAAATGTGCTTGCACAATATGAACAGAGAGAGCAACAGGAATAATCAAGGAGTTGTTTGCTCAGTGCTAAATTCTTGGTGCTGTCTAATCCCAACAATCAATTAAAAGTCAAACCTTACTACCCACGCAATGTGGGAAAAGACCCACACACATAACAGAGGCCAAGAATAAAATATAATCAGAGGTGTGGGAGAGGCGGGCTCTTCATGTTTCCATAGATACCATCTTTTGTGCTCACGTGTGCTGCATGCTTAACACTGCCGAGCAGCAAGAGAGAGGGAGATGAGGTTGGAGGAGTCCAGGCAGTGTAAAATGATAAAAACCTGATGATTTGTAGGCCAACCTGCAGGAGATCGGTGACTCACCAGCTATAGTTAGGATTGGATGTAGCTGCATGTGCACTACTGATATATTGGGAGACAATCACAGCCGGGGTGACAGCAGCAGAGTGTGTGCTGTACATTTTAGTGAGGAGGCAGAGTCATACCTGCGTTTGCCTGCCATTCTCCGGGGCATCACTAGTGGGCAGAGAGGAGTACATGGTGGAGGATTCGCCTTCTTTCTTAGGCTCCACGGGACTTTTTGGTCGAGCAGGCAAACCTGAAGGGAGGAAATGAGCAGAATTTGTCATGAATTTAAGTGGCAGAAACATCTCTCTGGTGTTTATTTAGATAAGAAAATGCACAAACACACACCAAGATAAAGGCAAATAAAATGTATACATGCCTTGATCGAAGATCAGCTTTAGCCGCCTGGTTTTGCGTTTCTTGTCGCAGAACTCTCTCTCAAAGTCACCGAGGCCTGAGGTGTACTGCTCCCACGCAATGTCAGGGAGCTGGACGACTCGCTGAGGACACGGCAAGCCCAAATTCACCTGAGGGTCGAAATCCATTAACAAATGAACTCATAACTTCTATAAACCACACTGCAACAAGGTTAGATTGCTTAACATAATTCAAGTTATTACATTTCAATGTAATTTTTAGGACTTTTCGAAATAGCTCCCTCAACAGGGGCTTTCTAGTGATTTCCTATATGTAGATTCAAGAAATGGATGGCCAAAACCCTCCATCTTCATGCTGAGTTTTACTAAAAGGGTTCACCACATGATTTCACATTTTCATTTTTTTTCTTAATATAATTTCTCTGCAAACAAATTAACATATGCTCATGAGTACAAAAAAATGATAAGCAGGTTACTGCTTTAACACCCACAGCAGGTGTTCTGGTTGTATTTAGTATTTACATTTACTTGACTGCACAAATGCATGAATTTACCTTGATATTATATTGAGTAGACATTCAAAAATATCTCAAGTAGAAAAGGTGCACATCCTGGCCCAGTTGTGAACAGATACAGAAATAAATCTGTCATACAGTGGAAAAAGAGTCTGCACACTGAATTTTACAAGCTCCCAAATATATATTCAAGCGACGTTTTAACCAGCATGGTATTCCTCAGGTATAAACCACGAACAAATCTTATGTCATGTCTCAGAGAGAGGTTGATGCAGAGTAATGACTACATATTAACTTATAAACAAGCACAATGTATTTGCACATTTTATACAACTCATGTGTTGTTGGTTGTACACTTTAAAACATACACTCGGTGGCCCCTTCACACCTGTGCAATCTAATGCAGTCCAATTTCAACAGCCCTTCCATAACATCTATCTTTACGAAGCTCATGTTTAGTTTTTGGTGACATTGTCTGAAATGTGTGAGTATCTGTGTTTTTAGTGAGCTTACAGTTAAAGGTGGTGTTGTACTGGACTGCATTATACTGAGAGGTTATTTAAATTTTTTGTCCTTCCCATATACATACATGAGTATAATGCAGTCCACTACAACACCATCACTAACTATGACCTCACTGCTAAAACATATAATTGAATTAACACCTCTATTACAGTGTCAACAAAAAACTGAACATTATAGGCATCATAAAAGCAGGCTTTGTGGCAGAACAGTTGTATTGGATGGAATTAGACTGTACCAGTGTAAGTGGACTCTGCGTACAGTTAAAACACAGGGACACGGTCTGTATGTTTGTTACCTGTTTCTGCAGCTGCTCCACAAAGCTGATGGGATCGGCGAGTGCCTCTCTCTGGTGACGCGCCAACGTCTCCAGGTCCAGGATGGCCTGCGTGCGCTGGGCCTCGAGAACGCCGATGGTCTGCAGCAGCCTTTGATAACTGACATGGAGGGAAGCGAGGTTAGACAACAGTGGAAGGATGGGACCACTTACATTATTTAACTTGACACTTGCAATGCAACATACTTTTAGACCCCAGACCATGCATGATTCAAACATGGTGCTGAGAGCCTAAATTGCACAAGACATGAGCCACTCTCCAATCCTTTCCACCTATTTTGCAAATAACATGTTTACAGGTGCTTGTGTGTGCGCTAGAAATCTTGGCAGTGGATGGAAATTATGCATCTCAAACCAGCTGCTTTGGCAATTACCTTACACCTTTAGAGTTACTTTTCTAGTGTAGCCCATTAAGAAATGCAGCTGGTTCAAATGGTAAGAGAAAATACACTTCAACCATTAAAACACTTTTCTGATCTGTAACTGTGCACAATGCACAACACTGAGATTTCATAGCAATATCAAAACCTTTGCATGACAAACTCTTGGGTTTTGCAGTGCTCAAGGAGTCTTCCGTGCTGTAGAAGTCTGACCTTTCCACTCACACCCTCTGGGGCAGAAGGAGAGCTGCAAACTGAGCTGTCAGTGACTAAGTGTGGTTCTGACTCAGAGGCTTTACAGTGTGAGCAGAGCTGCAGGAATCAACAGGAATGTGACAGCATCCTGCATGGCTATAACCTAATGCAGGTGCTCAGTGAAGCAGAGTGGATCAATCTCCCCTAACAGGACATGAATGAAAATCAATGCACAAGAAACAATTTATTCAACAGCTGCCAGTGGTTTAACAGTCATACAAGCAAAACGTTCAGAAGAGTGAACTGTATTTAACCTCGTATCCCTTCATTAGTTATAAACACTATCCTTTTACACTATGTAAAGCTCTGCTGACCATCAGTGAGTGGTGTGCTTCATTGCTAACCGTAAATCTGTCTCTGCAGCAGTGGCATAGAAACATACTGCACATTTCCTGTACTACAGAGTGACTGATTCAAATGTAAGATCTCTGCAAAGGAAAGCAGGCTGACTTCCTCACATGAACAGATGATCTGTGCATTAATCTGTTTTAGGGAAATGAGAAGGACTTGGCTCTGCTTCTCAGCACTCTGGACTCCTTCCAGGTGTCCAGGGACAAGCCTGGTGTTCCATTGCCACCTACTGGGCCTGAGGTCCACTGACAAACACTTGTGCCAAAAGAAAAGCCGGCCAATAGCGTTGCTATGTTAATGTCTGATAATCAAAGATAGGTTTATGCTTTTTTAAATATTGACATGACACAGGCAGAGGGAATGGTGTCAAAATAGACAAAGCTGTAAGATGCAAATACAAGATGTTCTGTATACATATCATTAATCATGTCAATGTCAATTCTCCATTTTCAGCAACTGTAAAATGCCTAGTCATGCTTGCCTAAAAATGACTCCTTGCTGTATTGATCTGAGCCTTCAAAAATTCTCCTTACTCAGCACAACCTAAAACTTGGCACGTCACAGAAACTTGATCAAATTACCTTGAAAAACGAGAGCAGTGAAATCTTATTCTAAAGCCAATGTACAAATTTAAAACATTCACCAATACTGGTGTCAAAGACAAAGGGACCTCAGCTGATTGTGTCTCTAAGCTCCTGCAGCCCTCTGCCCCTCCTCCTATGAAGATGCATCATGAATCAGCTGACCTGCCACAGTGCAGTTAGCATTGCCCGACGGAGCGCAGCACGGGATCTGTCCACCAACATCAACATCCAATCTTGCATGACAAGTGACAACAACTCTAGGAACAAAGCCCGATACTGAGAAATCATTTTCCTCTAAAAACCACTAATCTTACAGAGAAAAGAGAGAACAGAGGCAATCAGCAGAGTAATTTTAACATCCAGTCTCTGGGCAATTGGCAGCTAATTCACACAATCACAGCACCAGACAGAAGGTTGAAATTAAATGCAGAAACATGCAAAACCTGAACAATAAGACAGGAGCACCGATATTCCCATAATAACTAAGGAAAGACACCAAAAATAACTGAGGTAATTAAACATTCTGCCCATGCGTTGGTGGTGTAAAAACCCAGAAGAAAACGTATATGCCAATTCAATGTCTCCTTTCATTAGTTTTTTGTAGTAAGGGATGACAATGTCTGCTAACAAACCTAGCTAATCTTTTTTTTCCATTATATTTACATGGAAACTTCTGTAGCTACGTGGTGACAAATTAATATAAAATAAACTGTTCAAATATAAGAACCCTCTATGTCATAGCCAGGATAAAGTTAATTTTCCTTCATCAGCACAACACTGTCAACAATCACAGAGTTGAAAGATAAATCTGAGGGGCCTTGAGAAAATTATCAGGGCAAGAGAAGATAATGATTGTTCTGTCACTCAAAGTTTGATTCCTTTTGATTATTTCTTATGAAATACGGGAAAGTTTTACCTCTTCATGCCTCTAACAGTCACTTAAATGAAACCATCTAAAAGATTCAGAGGAGAAAATAGCTCATAAACATATTCAGAGGTTGGGCACTACTGATGTAGCCTAAATAATCAGCACACAAGCATAGTCAATGTTTTGGACACAATAAGACTGATTCTCCTACATATTTAACACGAAGACTAAACTGAAAAATACTTGAGGTTTTACAATGTTCAGCACTTTTAAAACATCAGAATATTCTTAGAACATATAAATCTTCAACTTAAAATCCCTTCTCAAATGCATCTCTGGTTCCTTCAAAACCAAAGACCAGAAGTAACGCAATAAACACAGAATAGAGTGATCAACATGTGTGAGAGCTACATCAACAAAAGATGAGGAGAGAGCAGAATCCCAGGGGGGGCTCCCACATACTCTTTGTTGTGTTTAAGAGCCAGGTGGTCAGACTCAAAGTAATACACGTCTGGCTCCTCCTCTTCCTCCTCCTCCTCTGCAGCCTGGCTCCGCGTCAGCTCCTTGCTTCTCTCAGCCTCTTTACACTCCACAGGCCTACCATCCTCAACACCTGCCCTGTCCCCAGGATCCACGGAGACCAGCTCCTCGCAGGAGGGGCCAACGGAGTCTAAGGGAGCAGGTTCTTCCACCACAGGGCAATCCTCCTCCAGCCCAACCACCACCTCCCCCTCTTCCCTCAAGGGACCATTGTCTCTGGGAGGAGAGCTGAGCTTGGAGGAGGAGGCCTTGCCACCGGTAGCAGCCCTCCTGGGTGAAGTCCGCAGGGTATATCTGTGTTCATAGAGCTCTGTGAAAGAGGGGGGCGTGCTGGATATTGAGGGGTTGCACCCCGGCTCTGTGGGGGAGGGGGTTGTTGCTAGTGGGGGTGTAGTTTCTCCTGAGTTGCTGTTGTTGATTGGACTACTGTTCATGTTGGTGGTAGTGGAGGAGGTGGAGGCAGCAGCTTCCTGCACTGGTGTTAGTGGCCGGCCGTTGGTGTCGTTCTCACTCTCCGTCACCTGTTCCTCATGGGCCAGACACAACGGGTCGCCCACCACGTCAACCTCCACCTCCTGCTCCTTGGCCACTATCAACTCAGGGACAGGATCATCTGGAACAGCCTCAAATGTCGGCGCAGATGAGGCTGGCGATTCCCCTGAGCCAGAGACCTCCATCTGCACAGGGACAGAGTTTCTACAAGGCACAGCGGGGTCAGGGGATGAGGGAGCCCCCGTCTGACTACCGTTGAGCAGCGATGGGCAGTTGATGGCAGAGGCGGGATTTGCACTAGGCCCTTCAGTGAGTGTGCTGGGTTCCTCTGCTTTATTCTCTCTGAGTCCATTAGAAGTCTTGTGAACATTCGGGGGCTGAGCTGCCCCGTCACACTCCACATGCCCATCCTCTGCCTTCCCACTTGTCAGCTCACCTTCCTCTTTACTGAGGACAGGTGAGGCAGGAGCTGTGTTAGAGAGTTTTGGCTGGGAAATTCTTCACAACTGTTGTCCTTGCTAGGCTCTGGGACAGAGACTGGACTTTCAGGTTTCAGAGGCTCAGGGTCCTCCTCGTGTCCCTGAGACTCTCCAGAGCGGGAGCACCGCTTGGTCCTTTTGATTTGAGGACAGGCATCCTGCGTCCCCTTCACTCTATCACAGTTCTCAGACTTCTCAGGACTAATGTCTTTTTCTAAACAGGACACGCCCCGCTTCCTGGAGCTAGTCCATTGCTCCGCCTCAGCTGGAGAAGCATTCGGGTCAGTTACCTTTCCCTGCAACGAGGCCTGCTGCTGGCCATCCTGCTTGGCGTCCTGCTTTGTGTCATGCTTTGCGTCCTGCTTGGTGTCATGCTTGGCGTCCTGCTTCGCGTCTTGTTTGACGTCCTGCTTGGCGTCTTGCTTGGCGTCCTGCTTGGCGTCTTGCTTCGACTCCTGCTTGGCGTCCTGCTTCGACTCCTGCTTGGCGTCTTGCTTCGACTCCTGCTTGGCGTCCTGCTTCGACTCCTGCTTGGCGTCCTGCTTCGACTCCTGCTTGGCGTCCTGCTTCGACTCCTGCTTGGCGTCCTGCTTCGACTCCTGCTTGGCGTCCTGCTTCGACTCCTGCTTGGCGTCCTGCTTCGACTCCTGCTTCGACTCCTGCTTCGACTCCTGCTTCTTCTTGGGCGACCGGGCCCTAGTTGGCGGAGACACAGAGGTCTCCTCCGGCTGGGCGATGCTGCGGTTCCTGAGGGTTCGACCACAAAAGTTCTCATCCAATCCATTGAGCCCCACTGACGACCTTGTGACGCGTGAGGAACGGGACGCGGCCATACTACGGCGGGTGCCTACAGTCTCCTCATCCTGGTGCTCTCTCCTCTGCAGCAGAATGTGGGCATCTGCAAAACACACACAGACACATGAACTACATTAAGTCAATAATCACTGAAAACTGCAAACCTTTACAGCTCAATGGTAACACCACAGCACTACCTTTGCAACGGCTATAGGTTTGATTGGTTTCACTGGCCAGCCAAGCTAAAAACGAATGCACGAACGGTACCCTGGGGTGTTTCAAACAAAAGCGTTCTCCAAAAAGGCCTTTGTTAAATACTGCTCGGGTCATTTCTCAGCTCACACCAGAGGGGTATTGATTTCTCCTGTCATTGTAGCTAAGCAACACCTTCTGTCCACACGCAAAACTACTGTCTTATCCCAGGTCTGTACAAATTACAGACCTTCCACCTACATTTATAAAAAGGTAGAAGATCTTATATTGGCAGAGGATAAAATAGGAAACAATAAGGTCAGATCTTCCATCTAGCGTAAATGACAAATCACACAGTCTCTTTCGACACCTCTCAAACGTCACAGCTTTGAGGCTCATCTGTATGTGCTTCGTAACTCAAGAGATAAAGGTGACTACAGCGCAGCAAGCATTTTAAGTAATGAAAAGCCCCCAAAGCTGGCAAGCAGGTGACTTACAAAAAGGTAAACTGCCTGCAACAAGCCATCATACAGAATGTGTGTGTATGTTTCAGTGAGGGCATATTTATTTCCTCACTGCAGCGATTACTGTTTATTCTGTCACACAAAGAATAAATATGGTTTACTGGTAGACTGATTTCTGACACATAAGATGTACTGTAATTCTTACACACAGTTCAGGAAAGATAACACTGCAGACATAGGTTTGTCATCACATACTGTAGGCTCTTTATCTCTGTGGTGTGCCAGAGGACCAACAGGCTGAAATCCCTCCACAATTTATCAAAACGTACAAAAATTGAAATGCTCCGATAACAAGAATCCTACACAAGGCTTACAGGCTTAGAGTGTGGACAACCATAGAGGCTTAGGACATGACGATTCACTTCCTGACACAATTTAAGGGACAACAAAGCCTTCCCAAACTCGCTCTGTGTGTCGCCTGAGGTATCCCACAGATGAAGTACATTACTGTGCATCAGAACAGAAATCCTCGCTTACAGTGTGAAAATTAACACAATCCAAATGCTGCCAGGCACAAGTAGTCAATCTTGGATATCTTATTCTATACTAAATAATGAATTTCACGGATAACAGATAGCCTTCATGGAGTAACAATTCAAATATAATCTAGGTCAGACAATCCATTATAATTTCACTATGACTATGATTTCACTCATGGAGACAAGTTTACCTTACTCACATTTATCTCACTGACATTAAGATTGTTATTGAGGCAACACAACATTATGAACAGAGCTGGGTTACTCATCAACACAGCCATCTTATTCTGGTTTCTCTCAGTATTTTGATTCTGCACATAGCTATAAAAGGTCATGGAGTGAAGCGGATACAAAGCAATGTATTTAAAAAGAAAAAACCTAGCTGGCGGTCACAGAAGACTAAAAACACGATAGCAAATATAGCTTTCACTTTATACATAACACCTCGAGTAATAGAGATTACATTAAGGGTGCTTTGGAAACTTATCAATGTGTGTGTAAATCTTAATCTAGTTGTCATAGAAATCAAACATAAATCACTGATTAGAGGTTATTGAGAGATATGATTAGAATATCAACGTTCATGAATATGTGTATATTACTATGGATTTCCACCACATAGGTATACAGTAATTAGTAATAGTTATCTGTGTGCATGAAAACATGCAGTTAATGAAAGTAGGAGAAATTTTTGAAGTTACATCAGGAGGTTAGAACCATGAATATATTACCTAACTCCTGTGAAAGTTCCCAATCAACACACACACACACACACACACCTTGCCACTGAAGTATCCTCTAGATGATAGCGCCAAATAATAAATCTAACAACAGACGACAATAAAATCGAGACATGGTAAAGGTCATATTAAAGTGACATTCAGGGGGAGGTGATCTCACGTGGTGTCATTTTGCAGAAGACGACACATAGTCATAGTCTCTCAGTGTAGAAGAGAGAAATTATTGCGTCAATTAGCATTGCGGACATGGTGCTCATTTACATATATTCCAAGTACATCAATCTGTGGGCCGACCTCTGTCAAAACTGATTTAAAAGCTCTTTGTTGTCTTTCGTGGGACAATCCCTCCCTTTTCCTACACTATGCTAACACAGCAACATCAAAAGCAGAGACTGCATTGGCGACAAATACGTTTTGATAATGTTTCTTCAGGGAACATAATCACCTGGAACAAGCACTAACACATGCACATATTACTCACACGCCGCTAAAGACTCCAACTGAGGAAGCTAATGTGATTTGTCCATGCAAAAAATAAGAGAGAGCAAAAAAGAAACACAGAAAGCGGGGAGCAGGGGGCAGGTTATTCAGACCCTTAGACTCAAATCGACAAAAGTAATTAAGCCTGCTCATCTGACCTGCTCTCAAAAACTAGAAAACTAATCACTACTTCAAAATGATCAGGGTTACAGTTTAGCTGAATAACTAAAATGTTATCACACTTCCTTGTCCCAATAATTAACACATTGCTGGCATAGCCTCAATTAATAATTAATCAATAAACGTCTAATGATGCCTTTAAGTGCCTGTCTGAATTATCAGAATAAAAGTTTTGCGCACAGGAAACCATATAAATCCAGTTGTAATTATTTGGAAAATCTGACTACCCCATCTAAGCTTAGACTCAAACTAATGTAAAACACGCCTGACAGCGGTGCAATGACTGGAATGTCGTAAAATAGAGTGCAAGTGGTTACTTGGTGGACAGCGTGTGGCATAGGTTGCTTTTTTTCTAGTCCACACTGTTACCAAGTAAATACGCAAGAACTTTCTTTTTAAGGGCCAATCATTAACAAACTCCTAAAATGACAGGGGTCTCCTTGGTATGTGTAGTGAATTACCATCAAACCATAAGTCACAACATAGGCTCGCCAAAGTATACACACTATTAACATTAAAATAGATATACTTTAGGCCAGTGGTTCCAAACTTGGAAAAGATTATTCAGAGGGGTAAAAAGAGTATTAAAGGAGTATTACATTTAAAAAAAACTATTTCTTTACACAATTATTTCTGACTTTACTTCAAATTTTTGTGTTTTCTCATGGAATGCTGGATACTTTCAACTCGTCAGGTCCCTAAAAGTGCTTTAAAAAAATCTGATTAAGATGGTTGAATTGCTTATAACTCATGTCAGCACTATGGCCATACTGTCTGACGAGGGGCCGCAAGTTTATTTGCTTTGTTTTATGGGGTCGAAAGCCAAAAAGGTTGGGAACCACTGCTTTAGACCACAGACCAGCATTCGTTGTTCATTAGAGGGTATATGACAGTGGACAGCGCTCAGTTACTGATCCGAAGAGAAATTTAAGTCTTTTTGTGGCTATCTTTTGTGTCATATATAAACAAACATTTAACTGTAATAACTTATACTGTATAAAATACAAGAGAGATTAAACTATTCCTTTTCGAGGAACACCAGATCCCAGTAAACCCCGAGGTACTAATTTACCATTTTGCAGTAGAAGGGTTTGAGCAAGTTCATTTCAGTCTTAACACAATATACTGTCATGTAAAGCCACTGATCCTGACAAGGTTGGCATAATAACTTATGCTCACAGGTAGCAGTTTAACCACATATTTTTAAAATGTCAAACAGAATATGTGTGCAGCTGCAGCAACCTAGACAGGACCCATGTGTGACTTTAATTCTCAATCAAACCACTTCCTGTTCTTCACTAAAGCGCGTGTTTGGTTGTGAAGTTATGTTAACACGTGCTCATGACATTACTATTATCATGACAAACCAAGACTTACAGATGGGTAATTAGCCATAAAAAGCGAAACACTGGTTACAATGACATTTTAAGGCTGTAAATTCCAACTATACATAAGTAAACACACACCTTGGAAGCTAAATGTGAAGGCTATTGTTGGCAAACCAGCTAAGCTAACGTCCGTAACTGACTTTGGGGTGAGAATTGTGTTTTATGATAAACAAACAAGCTTTGTGCTGTTTTACAGTCGCGTTGGACTGTTAATCTTTCTTGCTGACCTGTAGTTCAACACTTTCAAGGGGCCTACTGGCAAGAAAAAAATCCACGGAGTGGTGTTGGTATACATACCGATGAGAATCGCTCAAATCCCAACATCCCAGCTAATCAGCTGCCGCGAGCTCAATATCGACAAAGTTGGAGGAATGAGGTTTATGTTAAAATTAGCGAAACTAGACAACGTTGCGGCTGCACGTGCCACCGGTTAAGTTAACACTAGTTTGCAGCAGATGAACTCTAAAGTTCAGGATTAAAACTCCAACCACACGTTTAGGCAAAACAACCCAGTTGTTTCATGGAGCTGACGAGCAAGCTAAACGTTAGCATGGACCAACTTCCAAGCAAACGTTACTTGACCTAGCTTGCTGTTTAGCGGGCTAACCGTAGCAAACTAACTTACCGTTAGCTCTCAGGGCTTAATATAAAATATTAACGCTTGAGACACCAAACTGTAGACTGTTGCACCCACGAAATTCAGATATTATCTTAAACACTTACGCTGGCACCCAACGAACAAGTACACTACAATCTAACCAAACCAATTTCTTTTTTTTTTACTAGTGAACGACTAGTTAGCCAAGTTGGCTAACGTTACCTTCGCTAGTTCTTCTCGGCTAGTTTTCCTGTTAACTGCATCGTGCAGAGAAGAATCGTGGCGATTTCGGACGTAGCCCCTGTAGTTGCGTTAGCTTACTAACATCGGGTACATGTTAGCTAAACTAGCTCGACAACTGATACAGACAAGTCCACCAATAATACATATACTGACGGGGGGAATCGCTACTAACATTGTGTTTCGCCGGGGTTTACATTTCTACTGCTGCGCACAGACACAAGCAGCATGCTTAGCAACCAAGCAGTATAACGGCAGTTGGTAACCATTTAGCAGCTACGGCTAGCCGCAGCAGCCCAATATTAGCTAGCTAAGCTAGCTGATTGTTCCGCGCATAACTTTGCCGATGTATTTGTGTACTTCCAACAATGCCGGTCACGGACATTTTTGGTGGGTTAACAAATTCAGGTTTTGTCATTTGCTGTACTACAAGCACCGAACTGGAGGTACACTTCTAAATAGCGTTTGTAGCTCAAGAATTACACATACCTCACTTCCGTAAATTTGCTGCACGTTCGGCCGCAGCCATGTTTTCAATCCAGTCAACTAGTCTGGGTGTGTGAGCCGATTCAACCGCGCTCGTCAAAATGCAACTCTACTGTACATTTTTGCCCCTGCCAAGAGTGCAATCGGTCACACACTCTCCGGGTCACCTCGCTTAATTGATGACTGTTTATTGACACTTTTTTTTTTTTTTTAATGGACAATACACAGCATAGTTGACTTTTCTTTTCTAATTTACTCCTTGTTTCTCATCTAACAGCCACTCTACCTAACAGAAATCAGCAGAGGATGACAAAATCAAGGTGACCACAACGTTCAACATGTTTTCATCAAGTTTTAATAGTGTTAGCCAGCAAAACTCAGGATGGATCTTCCATATGCAAAAACTTACAGTACAGCATTCTGTTTACCCCCTATCAGCCAACACATTAAGCAACACCATGCCCATACACAAAAGTAATGCCTTTAATTGATTAGATTGCTGATGATGATGCTGATTACATACTGCAATATGCTTTCTGTAGCTGTACAATTGAGTGAAGATAAATCCAGATCGTGATGTGCGTGCACATTTTATGAGCAGCTTTGCAGTTTCATGCAATGTTAAACTGGGATTGAGTGTTAAAGCATGCGTTCTTAACAGACTCTGCCTGCCACATATTTTCTACAAAAAAATCTATTAACATCATATTAAATCACTCCCTTCTGTGATAAATAACCAAGTGCTGAATCTTGACCAACATACTAGCAGTACTGGTACACTCAAATACAAACCAGACATTTGCGTGAGCGTGCCAATTTGTACGTCTACAGAACAGTGCAAAACACAAAATTAATTCCTGAGACTACTCAGTAATTAGACCCTTCATTTTCATCACTTTAAGTGTCACATTTTGCTCTCCTTACCATTCGTTGGACAATATTCTCCTACAACAGGAAAAATGTTGATATATCTACAGCAAGATGTATTGTGAGTCATCAATATCAGCAACACATAACAAATGGACATACTGTATGTGCTCATTTGGCCAAGAAAAAAAAAAAGAAATATGGCATTCAGTGGAATTTTTAGCTGCACATAATTTAAATGCTCAGTTCTGAAAACAACCTGACACATGAATACTACAGTGCTAATAGAAATTTAAGAGCTCTTTATACAGATTTGTACAACATGACAAACCTTTTTCCGACATGTTAATTCCCTCTGTCAGCTGTCAAAGACTGTCATGTAGCGGTAAAGATGAGGTCCTTTGCTTGAATGCTTTTGAAATAAAAGTCAAGTGCAAAATAAAAGGCTTTTCATTTCTTAATTGTTTTCCGTTGTTTTCTGCCGAGTGCTTGATTAAACAGAGCGCGTCTCCACCTCTATCTTCTCCTCTGACTGCGATGATTCTGCTTCCTGGTGGCTGTTTGGCCGAACCGTCACAAGTGGACCACCACCGTAGATAGAGTGGAGGAAGTTCCATGTCTCTTCAGAGATCTGCCCCGAGTCAGCTCCTGCAGGGTCAGTGCAAACACACACACACACACACACACACACACACACACACACACACACACACACACACACACACACACTTACACACTTAAATATCAATAATATCTGCATAGCTCAAGACACTACTAAAAGTCACAGAGGCTCTGCAAGAGCTGTTGTAACTAAAGGATTTTTTTCTTTCAAAGATTTTATTTTTCCATCCTGATTTAATCACTTTACATCAAAACGACATCTTTCTACAGCATAAAAGTAGAAAAATAATAATACAATGACAACAATAATAATAATGATAGTTAGTACCTTGTCTGAGTGTTAAATGGCCGTTCTTGTTTACTGTAATCTTGGAATTATCAATGGCTCCCGGCGGATCTTTAAGAAGAAGAAAGACAATTAGATGTCATAATTATATACAGCAGTAAATATGCATGCCCATTTTTCGGAGATATATTCTCAATTCTAATTGTTTCAAAGAGCAATGATGTTAAAATGTCAAATGTTTTTGTCACACTATGAAAAGCAATTCCTGCTCCCCACTTGCTACAGAAAGAAAACAAATATTAGAGGAGCAGAAGTCAGAGAAGACATTTGCAGCTATTATAAATAGATGTGACAATACAAAGGAAAGGAAGCAAAAAAATGAGAACCAGTGCAAGAAACTGAAATATATTTTGACACTTCATTTAGCTGTAGCAGGAGGGAAACTTGACTCGGGGGACTAAAGCAAACTCTTTGAAGATAAATCAAGAGAAGAAATGGGACTTCATAGTTACACACATGAGCAACTTTTGGTAACAAGAGAATTTGGATGTCCCATATAAAATAATGTATTTGTCATCTTCTCCTATCCATATAAATGTATAGACCTGACACAGGGCATTTGTTTTAAAAGAGACATTTACATCAAACAAAATCACAGCAGCTTTTCCATCACCAGATATCAAACATCAGGGACAACTGTCAAGTGGGAAACATTGACATACCACTACCTTGTATAATATATGCATATAAGTAACTGTATATATTGTTTTTATTTTTATTCTATTCTAATATTATATATATGTTCTGTGTGTGTAGCGTGAAGGGGGCTACAACTTTAATTTCATTATGCAGCCCTGTGTTGTAGAAAGACAAATAAATATACCTTGAACCATAGCCTTTTAATCAGACATTTAAACAGGACTGGGGGTGGAAAGGCAAGATTTCTGTCCAATTACCATTGTCTTTTCCTTTGACAAAGCCCTCCCACTCACGAAACCACTGCATGCTGATGCAGTATATGACCACTGGAGACTCCTCCTCCTGGAACGCCTTGTTCAGCTACAGAGCAGAGGGAGAGAGGAAACGGGGGAGGAGTGAGCAGTAGAGACAAGAGGGAAGGGGATGGGGAGGAGAAACGGGGGTTATGGGGGGGGGGAATTAAGTGAGGATGAAAGGATTGAGAGAAGAGGAGAGAAGATGGAAAACCTAATCAATTCTCTCTGGTAGCTATTAAAATTAGAAGACAGTCTTAGCACCACACTGCACCAATTTAATATTTCTTGGAAATAACAAGTTGTTCCTGTTGTTAGCTTACTGAAACTCTTTCTTTCACTCACTCACACACTCACTCACTCACTCACTCACTGATAACTCATTCTGAGCAGCCATTGTGTGAGTGTGCAGACTGAGCAGAGAATAACAGCTGCATCTGTCTCAAAGCATTAATGATAAGGCTTTCATCAGGCTCACACCTCTCATCTCCTGCTGGGATGAAGAGCACCAACACATGCAGCCTATCAACTGGTTCAATAGACAGGAGTACTGGGCTGCACAGAGGCTCAGTGACACACAATGCAGTATCACTCACACCAATTTTTACTGTATCTGGCTAAAGCTCTATCCTCCTTGCTGCTCATGGTCTTGCTGGCGAACGTATGGTTGAAAGGCTTACCCTGACAAACATGTCCAGCTCTGACTTGCGCCGTTTCTCCAGTTTTTCTATCTCAATCTGGCATGTGTGGCAAACATACAGGTGGTTGACAGCTGGACCCCCTCCGTACCTGCAGGGAGCAGTCCACTTTAACTCACACATATGAAATTAACTCTACAAAGGAAATTATACTGCAACTGTGAGTATATTGAGTAATGGGAGATCTGAAAATGTTTACAGTCTCACAGTTGGCCCGTCTACTGTACGTACCTGCTGTAAAGGTGATCCCACACGTTCTGTGGCAGCATAACTACCAGGTCATCGATGAATGTTGCTTTGTTGGGTGGCACACCTGATGAAAACACATTGACACATCCATCAGACATTAACAGTGTAACATTTTAAAGGTAATGGTTGTGTGTAGAGACATCCCACATAATGTACATTTGCTAAGGATCAGTGTTGGATATATTGTGACTACTATTATGTTGAATAGGCCAAGAAGCTTCTGCTGCACAAATATGTTGAAATTGTGTTACCCTTACTATCTAATGTCCAATTTGTTTCCCTACCCTAAGTCCCTATCATTAGAGCAGTGGTTTCCAACCTGGGGGCCGTGATCCCAAGTGGTCCCAAGATAAATCTGAGGGGTCATAAGATAATTAAAAGGATTTAAGAAACATCAACAACAACAAAAACACACATTTCTTTGCGGTTTATTTTTCCAGATTTTTCTTGTGAAACATTTTGGATAGTTTCACCTCTTCATGCCTTTAAATTGTTTAATCCTTCCAATGAAACAATCCGAGAAGAAACGATCACTCTCATATCCACACTAAAGCCATAATCTGTGACTGGGAATCACAAGTAGACATTGTCTCATTTTAAAAAGGTTCACAAGCCAAAATTTAAATTTTCCTTTAATACTCTATTCCTATTATTATATTTCAGAAATTATTTTTACAATATAGCTAAACCTAACTAATCCAAAACCAAAAGAAATTAGTAACCTAAATTGAGAAAGATCCTTCAGTTTTAGTGCGACCATAGTAGCGCCTGCTGTTTATTTAAATAAATTAAATTTAACTGAACGGTAAAATTAGCAAAGTTCAAACTGTCATTATGACCTGTGTGAGAATGATATGAGCAATGGTGACCTGTCCACAGACCTAAAATTTACGGTAATCCCACCTGAAATATTCATTTTGCTTTTACTATGTTGATTTATAATGGAAAATATACAAACCCTGAAATCATAAGAAACAAAAAATGCCTGGCACTAGAACCCAGCAGAGACTGCAAAGCAGCACATTGTGTACATGCAGAAAACTACTAACACTTTACTACAGCAGAAAAAAAAATTGTGTCAGGATAAGATAATGAACTGTATAATGAAAGGTGACACTTGAAAGGTAAATCTATAATGATAATTATCTGTATTAGTCATTCAGTCTAGTGGGCCCTTTAAATTCTTTATATTCAGATTATTTAAAATGTATTATCTATGTATTAACATGCTTTGAAAATACACTGTGACACTTTTGGATTTGCATTGAAAATAAAACAACTGGCCTCACTGCACCGATATTATCTCTACTTATGTACCCGACTAGACAGTTGCTGGTAGCAGCAAAGGAGGAGGAAACAACCTGTAGGTGCTTATTTACAGAATGAAACACATTCTCTGCTGCCACTGTATTCTAACAGCTTTATCATAAATGTTAATTTTTTTCCTACTTAATTTTCAAATCCATCATTTCCAGCGCTCTCTGAATAGAGGGCTGAAAAGAAAGGAGCTTGATTGGCACAAACCTTTTTAGAGTCCTTCCCTCTTCTGTACTAAAACGAGAAAGAAGGATCATCTGCACAAAGAGAAGTAAAACCCCCTTTTGAAGTCTGCTATGTTGTGAAGGGAATACTCTGCAGTCTCTGTCAAAGTCAAAAATCCACGGCAAGGATGAACTCAAAAGCTTTGTTAAGAGAGGGTAGAGCACAATTTTTCCGCTAAATTCTTGTGCACAGGGCAAGAAAAAGGATTCAGGTTCAGGGACAGTTTGACCTCTGAGTGGTTTCAGTACGACAATGACGTAGTCATACGCACCTCCATGCAAACACAGAAAGTCGTCGTTGGAAATGGGCCCCGGCTCAGCAAAGGTCTTGAACTTGTTAAGCCACTGGCGGGAGATGTAGAACTGAAGAAGGCTGGGCTCCATCATGTTGAATAAACCTGACACCCTCCTACGTTCTTTCAGTGCGTCCTCGTTGCTCTTTCTGTGACAGGAACAGACCGCAGATTAATCACTACTGTAACGGAGTAATCAAAAGTAAGATGTAAGTTATGAATATCAAGGGAGCACAGTAAATGTTAAAATGTTACAGGGATGAATGAGTTTAACTATTGAAGTCTTGTGTGTTGGCTTACTTATAGAAGAGCACATAAGCCTCAGCATTCTGGACACAGGATTCAGACACTTCGGTCACACTTTGGTCATCAAATTCATACCACAGATTGTTCACATCATTCCTGCAGTACGCTATGTAGTGGCCACCTGGGATCAGACAGGGGAAAGCATTAGAGCAGCATTTATAAACCTAACAAGTACATGTGAAATGTTTCTACAAGCTAATGAATGCAGGACACTCCTCTTTGTGCCAACTGAAGGCAGATGCCTCAGTCTGAGCAGAAAGAGGCGTGACTCTGCCCACTCACTGCTGGCAGTGCCGTGGTGACAGATGACTGACAGCAGGTCATAGTTGGAGGTCTGGGCGGATCTGTTTTTGTCCAGAAAAGGCTGCAGGTCCAGGCCCTCGAGTGGGAAGGAGACGTGGGTGCTTATCTTGGTGGAGAACATCAGTTCGTGTCTGAAGCGCTTCAAGTGGATACACAGGATCTGGAGCAGAGGAACGCACAAAGGAGTTATTTTAGAAAGTGAAGACATTAGGGAAAAAGATTTTGGTTTCTTCATGACATGAAGTACTAGAGTTGTCTGTATACCTCTGGCAAACTTTGCATTTTACAAAATTTGACTCCGTTTCGTAATCTAAGAGGAAAAAAGACGAAGAAGATGGGCAATCATTACAGTTCCAGACATTTTTTTCTGTTTTTGCTCATATGAAATAAATCAGTAGTCCAGTTCAGTATTCAGCAAAGTCACTCAGAATTAGGTACTCACTTCTTGCATTTTTCACAGCTGTACATGTTGTCTCCTAGAAAACAACAAACACAGTTACTGAGATATCAATCTTAATGTTTGTGCTGGTGGAACTGATTTACACCCACTTGCTTACCCTTTAGTTCATCTCTGGCAAAGAAAGCTGCAAGACAATCTTGTAGCGTAACCACTGGACCCCAGAACCAACTAAGAATACAAACAAACAGAGGGATGAATTTTTAGAACAAAAAGAGCAAAGTATAAAGCCACTAATGCTCCATGTGGAGAATGTAAGTAACTACAGTGTACATATTATTAACCCACCTCTTGATGTATTCCATGACAAATGCAATCCAGCCCTGTGGTGCATAAGCTTCCCCACAAGAGCCGGCTTTAACCAGGGAGGTCTGATGGGTGGAGGAGTGGAGCTTGGCCAGGTCTTCCTTCCCTGGGATGGGTAACGAGATATCCTGGAAGTTCTCCAGGGTCACAGACACCTGACACCAACGGGACACACAGACAGTAAAGCTTCATCTTTGGTCACATTTCAATCCAATTTATTTATTTATTTTTTATTTTTACATGGTTTTGTCAAGAACTGTCACTTTGCAGCAGAATATTATTCTCATTACAGCAGAAATGTGACATGACAGTGGATGTACAACTCAGAGCTAAGCACCAAAGTAGATTTTTCCGTAACATTACATTTTTAGGAGCTTGAAATAACTTATTCTCTAATGCTCCCCTGCTAGTGTCTGTCTCACCCTCTCAGCAATCCCATCCCTATCTCAATAAAGAATTTTAAAAAATGTATGTATGTAGATGTCCACACTAACCCGATCACAGGTGAGGCACTGAACTGAGCTGACAATGGTCCCATCGAACACATCTGAGATGACACTGCGGTATTTCTTCTGACGCTTGTGCTTTGGTGGGGAGAATGTGGTCACTGCTGTGGGAAGGCAGAGAGAGAGAGAGAGAAATGCGAAAATAGTGTTTTACAGTATGTCACCAAAGATAGACAGAGAATATAACTACTTTGCTAAAACCCAGACTTTTTAAGCCTTGAATCTGGATATGACTGTCTCTGATTATGCAGAAGTACCTTTCTTGTGTGCAGGGTTTAGGCTGGGCCAGCCAGAGGCAGCTTTGGGCGGGCTGCTGGACATTTTGGGAATGTGTCCCTCCATCGGGACTGGACTCTGTGGTCTTGTGGTGTTGGACATTTGGATGTCTGGGAAGGATTCTGGTGGAGAGCAGGCCAAATATGAGAGAGTTTCAATACCATAAATTTGATGCTGAATATCAAAAAAGTCAGGTATGTAATCAAGTAAATTGTGGACAAATAAAACATGTCTCTTCTTCTCCATAATTACCTGATGTTCTGCCTTGAACCTTGATGGCCCCCTGGCAGCTGATAATGGGCATTGTTTCAGTGGTGGTGTCAACATCTTTGTCCATGTCCACTCCAGTGCTTCCACCCATAACACCATTAACTCCGGAGCGGTAAAAGTCATTAATCATGTTCTTCTCCTTCTGCCACTCTCTGTTGGCCTGGATCTCATCTTGCTCAGGAATCAGCATCTCGGCCTCGTTGGTGATGTCCATCAGCACATTCCCGCCCTGCACTTCATTATCGGCCCGCTCGCTGCTGCCGCAGGACTCGCATGACTGGAAGTCGTTGTCTGACTGGCTGTGGTTGTCCTCCTCAGGGCCGTCGTCCACGGTGATGCCGTTGGACTGGTCATAGGGCTCGGGCAGCGGCTCCTTCAGCTCCTCGTGAAGTTGATCCATCAAGCAGCGCAGAAACTCCTGGGAGTCCTGGAGGCAGAGTAGGGATAATCACAAGAAATGTTATTTGAGGTAGCAAATTAGTTCTAGGAACAGTTCTAGGACGTTTTTGCAGCTATTTTGGTCACAGTAGTCTGTGAAAAAATGTACTAATTTCCTCTCCCTGAAAAGAACATTGAAATATAAATGCAGCACTAATTCTTCCTAAATATAATCGAGCTTGACAGACACAACAAAGCTTTCCCAAAGCTAATTTTTTTTCCAAATTACAAATAACAACCACTTCACCTCCTTGTTTATCCCAATTCTGCATCACACAATCTGAAACCAAATGCTCATGAATGTGTAATCAAACTTAATGAACCTCAGACATTCAATCTCCCTCTCAAGCCAAATGAACTGTCCTCTCCCAGGACCTGGAATGTTAACTTTATTCATAGCAATGCTAATTCCAAGGCTGTGCAGCCCAGCATGGTGTGACAAATGAATATTCCTCAGCTAACTCCTCTAAACAAACAAAACACTGGCAAGCCAAGAGGAAACAGGCCCTTTTATCATTTCACCATTCAGGCTTATAAATCCTCTATTTACAGACACTGGACAAAGACAAGACGTGCTTCAGTAAAAAGTCTTTTGAAATCCTTTATATCTATAAACACATAAATATTTTCTTTCAAGCACCACCTGGAATCAAATCAAGCAATTTACCTTAAGGTTTAATGTGTCAGATTTAGAAGAAGAAGAATGAGAAGCTCTGAGTTAGTAATTGCAAGGCAGAGGATTCAGTTTATCTGGCTGAGTGATTTGAGCTGGAGCTAATGTAATTCTCTAAAGGAATGAGCTTTAAGGGATATGGAGTAAAAGAGAAAAAGGAGAGACTGTATAAGATCTGGGACAACTTTATAGTCTGGGCATCAGACCCATAATAATCCCAGCTCAGCACAAATTCAATCTTAAAGAGAAAAGGTTTAGTGGCCTATTACTGTATATCACAGTCATTTATTATAAAAGGCAGAGAAATATAATGCATTATCCACACATTTCTGAAGACATTTTGAGACACACATTACTACAAAGATGATAATATTTCACTAACTGTATTTTGGATTCATATTTACTCAAGGTAAAAGCAAAAAATCCTCCTGTTTAGGTCACAACAGTTGATTACTTTTCAACATATAAATGAAACTAAGTCGCAAACATATTGTTGAGTATATCTCCAACTGTGAAGAGTGTCTCCATGTTTTATTTACATAATGAATGTGCGCGCATTTATTTCACCATCTGCAATGACCCACCTGCTGAGAATATCCTCTAAACATGGGGTTTATGGCTTTGATCCCCTGGAACAAGTTGGTTGGGACCACGTAGGAGGGTCTGCAATGTGACAAAACACAGCCTGCTTAACAAGTTTTGTAATACCCAATATCACAATAATGTCTTGTGTGATGTAGAATTTGAAATTAAGATTAGCTGCAACAGAAATGTGTGTGAGTTTAACGGCAAAGTTACAGTACTATCATTCTGGAGTCCTATTCTGGGTAAATAATGAAAGTGACCACTGGATTATGAAATCAACTGTGGCTTATGGGCAAGCTTATATGCTCTTTCGAGTCAACACCTACCTGTTCTTGTGCCACAGGTCTGACACTAGTTTCTGATAGCTTTTGCAGAGTGCAGGCTTCTTGTCCGTCCTCACCATGCCGCCGCATTCAAGAAAGAACTGTGTCAAGGGCGGGCTGCAGTGGAAAGAGGGATACATATATCATATGTGGGCACAAAGCAAGCTTTTACTGAATATCTGCCCCTTGACAGATTGATTACTATTACCAAAAAGCTTGTAATGCGGTGGCTAATTCTCCAAAACCTCCATATAATTCTCAATAAGTCTAAGATAAAGCAGAAAATGGCAAATAGAAGTTTAAGGTCAGCACTTCTACATAATGCTGTCTTCTGCCTGTATTTTTGATTAATTTTATTTCATTAAAGTCATATTTCACTCGTAGAGTAATATCACAAATTCCCAGAGGTACTGTCTCATGCAAGAAAACGACCCATGCAGCTGAAAGTTGAAGGACACCGGAAATAGCTGAAAAGAAAAACAGCTGTGGGGATTTTATTTGATGGATACAGAGTGGACAGGAATTTGCAAGAAAGAGACAAACTACTGAATGAATAAGGCATGGAGTGTTCCCTTCCCTTGGCAGGAGAAAAATCCTTCGAACTGAATAATGACCCGACAGTAACTGAAAGAAGCAGTGCTCACACAAACAGACATTAAAGCAAAGTTTCAGAAAAGGTCCCTCTTTCCGCAGCTGCGTGACTCAGTTCCTCCTATTTTTGAAATGTGATTTAGATTGCAAATTTTGACCCACATCTTTTCCCATTTTGACTTGTATCCAGACTAGGCATCATCAGTTTAATTTAAAAATTTACCAGCCCCTGGGTAGACAGTATTAGAAAGGAGGAAAGGGTTTCCTGTGCTTTGCTGTTCCATGAAAAATAAAATAAAAAGTAAGAGGTACAAAAGTACAAAGCCTCAGGCTCTGCAGTTTAAGTGACCACACCAACAATTCAATCATAAAGAATGAATCGGAAGGATCGGAAATTCAATAAACAATAAAAAATGCAGCCGACTGGGAGAGGAACAGCAAAGGGAGACACATAAAAATAAATGGTGAGAAAAGAAAAGAGAAGAGGAGAGGAGGAGGAGGAGCAGCAGAAAAGGTTGGGAAAGAGTTGGTGTTCATTTGTAACACAAGACCCTACAGGGAACTACAAATGGCCATTTCTTCCATCTCAAATGGTGCACTGCAGCAATTTTCACTCAGCCATCACTCTCCCAAATGAGCATAGTCATGGTTGTTTTTTCACAGTCAAAAGAACCAGGCAGGCAGTGAATAAAACAGCAAATGGCTACTGAAAAGAAGCATGTTGAAAGTGTGAATAGTGAGTGGAAAGGGCAAAGTCAGAGAGGTGATGTGGAGTAGACAGGTAGATGCGGGGACAGAAGGCAGGTTAACAGCGGTCTCACCAGTTGGACAGGGCCTGGAGGGCAGCGTTCATGTAGCAGGTGTTGCCGATGTTTTTCAGTCCTGTCAGGCCTGAGGGAGACAGAACACACCAGGGAAATTAAAACAAGCCACTCATCAAATGCTTGTAAATTTTGATGGCAGCCAGAAAGCCTCTACATTGTTATAAAGACCCATTCCATTTCTAAGATTCATATTTTACAGGAGGAGCAAAAAAAAAAAAGTGGCAACCTGGTGTATTTTAAATCAGCTACTGTGGCCAATGGACTCAAATGTTATCTTCATTTTCTGACTAAAACAGAGACAGCTGATTCATCTTATACAAGGGTTTTCAAAGTCTGACACTGTGGGCCCCCCTCAGACAAAAATTAACTTAACGTTTATTTGCCCTTGGAAAGTGTAAGTCACACTGAATCTAAAAATATGTGTATCATGTCTGTGTGTTCAGATTTGACTGAGTTATGATTCCGAAATGTGACCAGCCTACTCTGAGGAGGACATTCGTCTTACAGAGCTTATTTACGCCACCTCCTGATCATATGATCTGTATGTGTGACAAAAATAACCAAGGAAGTGACTGGTGCCAATGCCCGAGCTGCACCACATGAGGTTTAACATAACATATGCCATTTGGTGGAGCCTGTGTGTGTCTCACAGCACTGAGTGAAAACATTATTTGCATTGGTGGCTCCATTGGGACTGAAGCACTCAGCACTGAAGTGTGCTAGGCTCAACTTACTGAGCTACACAGGAGCGGCCTGTAGTCCTGTGTGTGTCTGGCCCCGTCGGTGCTAGTCGGCCCTCATCAGCGGCTACTTGTAACAAAACTGTTTCAGATTCACAGTTGTGTGTAAATCGTTGGCTAGTTTGTTTTGTTTGTCTTCGAATGATGTTTTGGATGTTGGCTATAGTTATTGTGGTGTGTTCAAGTACAACAACGACAGAAGACTTGACGCGGAGTGAGGCCACACATCAGCTGGTGTTCGTCAGCCCTGGTACTTTGAAGTCTGCTTGGTGTGTAAGAGTCTTTAGAAGCCCGGTTTGAGGTTTAACCTCAAATCATCCATGCAATGTTCCTTTTTTAAATTTCGTCATACTTGGATTGAGAGCTGTTAAATTTTAAAATTGTTGTCGGCTCACTGACTTTAAAAGTATATGTATATATATTTTAATCATTAAAATTATAATCTGGGCAAGAAACATGTTTCTACTGCAGCAGCACTGTAACTGTAGATTAGAACATTTTAGCTGATATTTGTGGGAACAACTAGCATTGTGTTAACACAGCATTTCTGCGATTGAATTAATAAACAGTTTCTCTAGTGACAGATGAACATTTTTGTTTGACTGTCAAACAGTACAAATGCAATATTTGAGTAGATTGTGTAAACATTATTGTAGTTGTCAGATTTCTGTCAATATAATGAGTCAAACTGCTTGTAATACATCATTTTGACTGACAAAATAAATTCGTAAAATTAACTAATTATTCGTGTCATTCATTTTGTGGTAAGCTGACCTCTGGCACGCATGTCATCCTCCTCTTCTGTCTCCATGTCCAGGTCTTCACAGCCTCCATTAGGGGGCACTCTCAGGGAGGTTGGGCTCCCAGGGGCCCTGCTGTTATCCTGGAGCGAACAGCACAACATACAGAGATGTCATCGTAAAACTCTTATCTAGTAAATGAATAACCAAATACAATTTGACTGACAGTTAACTGTCAACAAGATAGACTGGTGGAAATTGTTATCGTACAGTTCTGCCAGTATGACAGGAAGCACGTAGCTATGTAACTAAGCGATTATGCAGTAAACCAAACTGTAAAGACAATAAAACAGGATGGTATAGGTGTGAGGGGGACCTGGCTCTTACCTGCCCAGCATTCTGTGGAGAGGAGAGGGGTTTGCTGTTGGCGTGGGGAGAGTGAGGACCTAGTTTACGCTCCAGGAAAACCTCCTTGCCGCAGGCGTAGCACCACACTCGAAGCGTGGTCAGGTTTACTGTAAGGTTGTGCCTCGTCTCCTGCACACAAAGTTGTTCAAGAAAAAAGATTTTGTGAATAGACATATCAGACTGTATAAACAGAGTGAAATAAGAAGACAATGTTAATATTTATCCATGAACAGCTGATAAAGCACATGTGCACTTTCTTATCTTATTTCTGCTTCTTAATCTTCAACACAATCTACCAATCAACATCTCACAGACAATCAACAGGCTGCTTTTGCTCTTATATAACAAATATAGGTGAGCCTGCTGGCGGCTAGGCCTGCCTAATCTAAGGTATACAAACTAAACTTTTATGGAAAATTCTGGCATAGCTAACAGTCCAGCTGAACAAAATGTTCAAGCATAATGCAAGTTTTCAGCCCAAATAAGGTCAAATCAGATCCTACCTCCTTTTGTCCTATTAATAACAATCTATTACTATTGTCCAGCATTATTGACAATATTGATTTAGTAGTTTAAAAGAAAATATACAGAAAACTACAGACAGGTGCACAAAAGGACTGAAACTCAGAAAACCAAATGGGGAAATCTGCAACACATCTTAACCCCACCTGCAATCAGACCAATTACAGTGCAAACAAAAACTGACTACAAGTAGTACAATTTTTCTCTTATTTGTAGGTAAAATTGACGTCTACAGTCAAGTAAACAATGTATTAAAGCTGAAGTTAACAAATATTTTATTGAATAATCTACCGATTACTGTTAATTAATCATTTGGTCTATAAAATGTCAGAAAATGGTGAAAAAGGCCCACCTCAATTTCCTATTTTACACTGTCAAACTGCTTGTTTTGTCCAGCCAGAAGTCCAAAACCCAAAGATATTCAGTTTATCATCACACAAGACAAAGAAAAGTTGCAAATCCTCACAATTGCAAAGCTGAAACTACGTCAGTTTTGGCATTTGTACTTGAAAAATGACTTAACGGTACTCAGTATACTCAAAACCTATCAATGTTTTTATTTTACTTTTTATTTAAAAAGTATATTCCCGAGAAGCAGTTATTCAACACTACCACTCACTTACTCACTTGAACAAAATCAACCTCATTACCCTCCCAAGTATGAAAACAAAGGCTAAAATATCAACGTGTTTAACATTTTATTTTCAAGATCTTGGACACTGCTGAATGTCTCAGGTTACAGGTTTAGGTAGAGGCAGAGCGGGGGTTGCAGCAGGGCAGACTTGCTGCTGTGGAAACATGGCCGAGTTCTGCTGACCCAGTGCTGCTCTGACAAACACCAGCAGCCTGGCAGGTCGACAGGAGACTGAACGTGAGCAGCAGGCGAGCAGCAGACCCTGCATTATTCATCAGGGCTGCATTAGCCTTCACGCAGCGGGGCAGAGCAGAGCTGGCAGAGGGGGCACACCAGACTGAGCACAGCCATGAAAGTCCCTAGCTTAAATAATTTATGAAGGAAAGTATACCAGGTAGGGCATTAATAACAAGCTGGATTTATAGAGCTTAGCGGATGTTTTTACCAGCCCACATAATGTTTTGTATTACAATTAACAGCTTTGTAGCTTTTATAGTGATCATTTGTTATGTTAGCTTACTTCTAGTCTGCTAAAAAGTTCAACATAATACCTTAAAAAAAACAACATTGTATTCAAGCGAAACAAATCCTGAGTGCTCCTTCCACACACACTCACACACTAAGGAGCCCCCTAAAGCTCATGGTGAGAATTTTATTTTGAGGAATACTTTTGCATTCTCTCGCAATATGTTTTGCGTTACCTCAAAATATTTTGTGTTCACTCGCAATAAATTTTGCATTACCTTGAAAAACTTTCTTCCATTCCTTCTGAGCCATATGTCTATATTTAATGGAAGGTATGAGGAGATTCTCAAGTTAATGCATTTAGCATTGTTTATGGTCACCTCACCTTATATGATGTCCATTGCAAAGAAGTTATCAGATACAACATTATCAAACTTCTGGGTAGGAGCCGTATGTATAAGGAACATCAAATATGCTCCACACTTGTGCAAGTGTGTGTCCCTGTGCAAAAACGCAAAAAGCTTTCCAACTTGCGTTGGTCCACATTCCTGATGTATCTCTGCAAGAGGTCCAATGCTGTCTGCTCTTTCTGTGACAGAACAACAGACTCTGTTCAGCATTTCAGTCGCCTTCTTTTTTGTTGCTTTTTTTTTGACTCATAGAAATACAGCACATTAGCTTTATGAGGTAGATTCAACTGCACATCTGTAATTCTGCCTCTGGAGACGTCTCCTCTTCCTCAGTGAAACCCCTCTGGGGTCCAGTACAGTACAGAGTACAGTACTGAGTGAAACCGACAGCATCCTGCAGATTAACATACTGCTTTCTTCTGGAGAGACCTCTTGATCTAAGAATTTGTTTAATTTTACTTTCACTAATTACATAACCTTGCATGCCTATTAAGCAGTCATACTATATCAGCATACTTAATGTCCAATTCAAAGTAAAATTCAATGAGCTGATATACTGTTGCGTTGCACTGGGAGCAGCTGAGCGGAAACAAATGCCTCAGCAGGGATGGAAGAAAGAAAGTACTGAGAGGTAACGCAAAAGTATTTTGAGAGAACGCAAAACATATTAGTCCTCAAAAAAATTCTCGCCGTGACCTTTAGGTGGCTCTGTACACAATGAATAATACTATATGTTATGTAAAACCTGAGTCTGAGCGTGTCAGCAATTCATATTATGCTCACAAATACTCACTAAACACTGCAAAACATTTGTGCTGTTGCAGCACCAGCTTTGATTCAACATCTGCTTCAGATGTTGATTAAGAAGCAGGTTGGGTCTGGTTTTGTCTGCAAAGTAATGTCAAGTGTCCTCTCTAGCCCTCAGCATTCAAGACACTGCTGACCGAAATCAATTCTATTGCCACTATTCTTCTCAGGGACTCTGCATTATTTGTACAAATGCATGTAAAACTGCTTAAGAAACTGATCTGGTATTTTATTATTATTATCAAAACCTGTGATAACCTTCCAATCCTTTATCTGCAATATGAAGAAGGATTTCCGAAGTACACACTGATGAAGGCCGGATGGCCGAAAACGTTTTGTATATTGCTAGACGGATGATTAAGTAAACTCACTGAATGACATATTTCTGAGTGCAACCCTCTCTTCTTGGATTTTCAAAGTTTACCATTGCTTGAATTTGCTTGAGTAGTCCTTTTTAGTGCATAAAGATGTTTGAAATATAATCTACATGTAAATACTAATTATGTGTCCCATTTGGTTATCAAACGTACACACAGAAGTGGAGCTTCAGCTTCTGAAATTAGCTAATCTGGCTGCAACTTCTAACTCAGCACTTTGAAACAGTCACTCATGTTTACTCGCAGTATAGTTTGACTAGCAGAGGCCCTCATTCTCATATAGAACTTCATCTGATCTGATCCAACAGCAGTCTCCCATTGCATAGTCAAGAGATTAAAATGTTTTCCTCCCCTCAGGGCCTCCAAAGCACTAATTAAGCATGGCCTTCTTTCTTACAAGACTTAAAGATGGCTTCCACTGAAAAAACACCAAAGGCAAGCTGCACAGACAGATGTACTGGATAAGCGGACGGATATAAAATCAATTGGTGATATCATTTAAAATCAGTCAGCTAATATTACATTTCTTTACCAGCACGCTCTACATCCAAAATAAAGTCTTTCATCTGGGTGGAGGGCTCTGCTTTTGAAGAGGTTTGCACATGAACAGGCCCTTTCTGGACAATGGTTTGAGCAGCTATGCGGATACTAATAGGCAGAGCAAATTACATGTTTGCTTTCATATTCCTCATTCTAACCCCACTTGGCCCTGGCGTGCTGGAAGAAAAGCTTTAGTCAACACTGGGAACACCAGAGGCTGAGTAAAGCTTCAGAGCAGCGAGGAGAGATACTGTAACCATGGAACTGACAGTACTACTGAATCTCCCCCACTTCCCTTAGGGATGGCAATTAATAATGGATGATCCACTGCTGAAATTGCACTGAATGTGGAGGTGTAGGCAGACGGAGCTGGCTTGACAGTTTTTAACAATTTGTGCATTTCAAAAGCTAAAAGATGCACGTGCGTGCTCTTAGATCAAGGAGAGAAAAGTGTTAAAAATAAAGCTGTGTTGGTGGCAGTTTTATTCCAAGTCATGGCTCATGGGACTCTGAAGTGGTACTCCTGTCCTGTCCTGCCATATGTGCCTCCTCTGCTTCTCTACCGGTTACATCTTTTTTTTCAATTCTACATCACAGTCAAGACTTCCTCCCTTTCAGTCACATCCCTTCTTCTCTCTTTCGAGTTCAAGTTCATTTTATTACCACACAGCTAGGTTGGTGGAATTAATCTCAGTACACGCATTAATTTATAAATATTTCCCTGCTGAAAGGCATCAATCGGTAAGGTCTGAGGTCTCTCACCTGCGAGTGCACAGTGCTGTGGTCAGTGTGAGATTCTCCACAGCCTACATATGCACAGCCATTCTGGAGAGAAAAGCAAACAGAGGATGCAGATGTTTCTTGGTGAGAAACACAGTGCTGTATTTTAAACCGTCAAATCAACATTTTTTCTTTTTTTTTTTTTATTTCCTGGTGAGCATTGTCTTACCTCCAAACACGCCCACAAATTTGGTCCTCCAACTTTACAGTCTTGGCATTGGCCCTAGAAAAATACGAGACAGTCAGGTTAGAGTCACGTTTTAAGATGAAAATCAACGAGACAGGAAAAAAAGTTCAATAACAGACAGAAAAACTGAAAAATAAGGCTTTGAATGCAGCCTTGGTAAAGTGGTAAAGGGTTTCTGCAGGGTTCACCAAGCTAAAGACTTTTTAATACCACATATAATGCAATTTAATACCTGTTTCACGATCATAGCCAACAAGTATGAAAGTATGATGAAAATACTGTCACTACTGCTAGCTACTGTAGCTAGCAGCAGTGACAGTGTTTGCTACATGACAAAAATGTGGTAAGTTATGAGTAGGGCAGTGGACAGGGTTATGATGGAGGGTCACTCACATGGGATTTCTGAATGAGTTCCTCCTTGGTGATCTCCCCCACGCAGTCCAGGTGGGGGCAGTCGCAGCTGGACGCCGGCGGCATCACTCACCCACAGGTCTGAGAGAGACAGAGGAGCGAGAGAGAGAGATGGAGGACAAAACACAACATTCAGTACGCAACTTTCATTTTAAGTCAGGTTACTACCTGAGTTCCTATTTATAAAACAGTGCAGGACTTCTTGTTTTAAAAGATGTGGGGTTTATCGACCCCACATCTGCTACTTGATAGAGTAATAGGAGAAAAGAACAGTATAGAAGACAAGTAAAACATTCAGGCTACTGTAACCTGAATCACCACCACGCAACGTAAGATTTTCCATGCCTGCATGACTGACAAATTCTTCTTATTTTCAGCCACTGATACACCAAGCAGCACATTACGCCACAGCTGTCAACAACTCGTGAGGAACAAGCAGTGTCTGAATGCCGTCGCCATAATTGATTTTAGTGCTGACGATGCAGAAAAAAGCAGAGACTATTAGACAAGTTAGAACAAGTCTTTGGCAAACACTGCCCAAATTACTCACTTCTGCTAATCACCAATGCTCAACCAGTGAATGTAAAAACATCTATCTATCTATTTTCATGTTAACTCAGTGACTTCATTATTTCCCACAACAGCACGGTATAAAAGGATGGATTTTGGTCCACAAAAGCCTGTCTCTGGGGCTGAACCCCATACAAGTACAATACTACACCCTTTCTGGCAAGTCAATTTATATACTCCTACCATTTATACCTTTAAAAATACAATCATCAGGTCTTTGTAGTGGCGGACAAGAGCTTTTTCCCTGTCTCTACAGGGATGATCCGTTCATTATGTTACCTTAACTGTCTGTAACTATTGATTGTTCAGAAGACGCAATTAAAATTCTGATAATACATGAAGTGTTATAACTGTGCTGACCAGCTTTGTAACACACTGACAATGTGTGTCACCCCAATTAATTAATTGAATGGGAGAAAAACCCCTTCCAAACCTTGCATCAGATTACCTCAGGATTTCTAGTGTAGTTTGAACTGAGGATGAATTGGCACAAATTTGTTCCTATCATAAATTACTTTATACCTGTATGATGGACTCCTGCTGTACATTCATTGTCCAGTGTGTAAGAAAAGAGGAAGATCGGCAGCTACCCAACAAGTTGTACAAGCCATGTACAGTGGGATGACAGGAAACCACTGGAGGTTTCTTATATCAGGCTTCTTGAGAAGGCCACAGCCCCATCTCCCCCACAAATGGAAGCAAGGCTCATAAACTGACTCAGATGTCCCTTAGGGGAGCAGGGGATTCGCTTGTAGTTACAGAGGACATGGGTTACACAGGGCCTGTCTACCAAGAGTCCTGCATTTGAAGAACTGCTGCATCATAAAGCAAACTGCAGAAATCATTTCTCTTAAGAAAGTGAAAGCATTCACTCTGCTGCGTAAAATAAATATTAATATACCAGCAAATGTATTCCAGGATTCACTACAGCTGTTAATATTTAACTCTTTATCTATACTGTCTTAAATATGTAATAGCGCTCATAAAAAAGATTGATCGTAATGACTTTTTTTTTTGTCTTGTTGAGCAACTTTCTCTGGCTGCAAAGGCCTCTTCAGACCTCAAACTTGTGATGGCAATATGTCTGTCACCCACAAGACACCACATCACTGAATGTGTGACCACTTTGCCCGTGGCAAGGCTACAAAGCGTGGACCTTTTAGAGGTCGCACATTGACATTCAGGCTTTCAAGGAGTGTTCAGGTGTCAATGGCATGATGGCAGCAGAGCCCAGCCCACAGCTCTCTACTGTGCTGCACATGAGACAGCACATTTAAACCACTCCAACATGGTAAAAAAAACACTTGCCCTGAGTGTCACAGCATACACCAGCCTTCTTCAGACCTAAGATGCACAGCTTTGGCTTGCCAACAAACATATAAGACAGCTGACAAGAGCAAATGTATGAGGAAAAGCACACAAGACATCACACCAATTGATTTTTTGCTTGTTCATGGTTGATTGTGATATGAAATGTGATTATTTGTGTTGATTCAGGGGTCCACTAATGCTGCTTGACGACATTACTCTGCCGTGCAAAGAGGTGGATGCAAACACACCATGTATCCTAACAACAGGTCAAGTGGGAGATAAGCATGAACACAGGAAGAAGCTGAGCATCAGTTGAGTTCATGTTCAGTCTTGTACAAGTCAATATGCCTGTTTCCTCGCCTCATCAATGCTCCCTGTGAGTCCATTTAATAATCAAAATGGTTTACATAATGTAGAGTAAATCCAAACAAACTGATATGAGACAAGGTCAGCTACAGTTATATTTGTGTAACAGGCTCCTATAATTGGCCTGAACCTGACCTGTGGCGCTCAAATGAACAAACTCACTGTGCCTCCAACAGTAAACACTCACTATTACAGCTAATAGTTAATAACCAGGAAAATCCAATTAGCCGGTGGTTTCACTGTCAAGCCCTCGGCGATTACGCAAGGCTGGTGAAAGAAAGAATATATCTGTCCTCACTCTTTCACCAACACAAACCATCTTCACCCTATGACTGTCTTCACAACCAGCATAATTATTATCCAGAAGGTTTAATTCTGCACAAAGAGGTGCTACAGTTTGGGTGGGGCGTAGACACAAACCAGGCAGTGCACATGAAACCGATGTTGCCAGATTCCCTGTTCCTATGGCTAATTATGACGCTATATAATAATCTGTTAACACTGCAGGGCACAACGTTAGTAAACTTAATTACCCTAATAACACAGTTTAGCAAGCAGACCATCCACTAAAGGGTAACGTTAACATTAGTCATTGTGTTGAAAACGTAACGTTACCTAGCAGTTAATGTTAGCTAGGTATGGAGTGCGATATCTTTAGCTAACTAGCTACCAACTTATTTCGGCCAGGATTTCAGCTAAGCAGCCAATTTAGTCTGTGTTGGATAAAGACAGCGTACTTTACAGAGAAGTGTGGCTTTAGCCTCGTCCCCTGCTCAAATTGAGCTGTCAACCCCAGGCGAGGCGCTGACAGCGTCACAGGCTGACTAGCAACCTTTCGCTGTTAGCATTAGCCTCTTGGTCATCAAATAATTGGTCATCAAATTAATCTTTTGCTTTGCAAGCTAGCCACAACACTTGTACTAGCGGAAAAAGCAAACAGTGGATAGATTTAGCCACATAAGATATTGTAGGCGTTAGATGATTTGCTACTGATAACCATCTCGCTAGTAACATGCTCGCTAATGTTAGCCAGCTAACGCTCCTGTATTACAAGATCACCGACGATCCCACAGTGACCAGTCGGCAGCAGCTAGCTAGCATTCAGCAATAACGTTAGCTTCGATCCTTACCTGCACGATAAAAATAAACGACGTTTCTCAGGTAGATCCGCTTGTACTTGATGCGTAAGACACAGATTCAGTCTGTATTTACAGACATATTTCAAAGGGCAATCCCTCACATTAACGATAACCGCTCCTGTCGCTCGGCGTGGTTGCTAACGTTACAGCTGTCTCCGCCCCTTTCTGGTTTAAAAAAAAAACATATAAACCCTCCCCATCCTACTGTAAACATTACACTGGATTTTTACGTTTGTGCCCTTTATACTTTAACAGCATTATATTTGTATAGTATCACAATTAGCCCAATATTAGCAACCATTAATTAGCTTGTCTTACAAATGTTGTTACCAGTAGCAATGAAATACTAGCGTGACAAGACATGCTTGGCAGAGTTGTATTAAATAACAATGTGACTGATATGAATTAGTCTAATAGCTTCTGCAAAATGGTTACTTCCTAAATTAAGGATAATTGGGCTGAAATTAGTAAAAGCAATATAAACCCATCCCAAGCGCCATCTAGCGTGTAGCAATACCCTCTACATAAATGTAACGAAACAATCCTGTGTCATCCCTTTAACATCAAAATGTGTTTTGTGAGATAGACAATATCATTTTAGGTGTGTTTCAGACTTGGGATTGATATTATTCCCTTTCTCTGTTTTTTAGTGATATGTATTTAAAAAATATTTAATTTATTTGTAAATTGCCCCCCCAAAAAAATACTCATAAAGTCATGGTAAGTCAAAATGATGAGATGGGAAGTCATAATTTTGACTTTCTAAGTAATAATCATGTCATACTACGTAAAAATTAAGTCGCTCCTAGTCATTTTTATGAGATAATATGTCAAAATTTTGGCTTTTTAAATAAGAATTATACCAAGTCAAACGTATGATAATATATAAAATATATAAACGTATAAAAAATATAAAAAATATTATGAAAATTATGAGTAGAAAGTCAAAGATATTACATAATAAGTCGAAATGTAGACTTTAAAAAAATAATTATGAAAGAGTAAGTCAAAAGTTTGAGATAGTGAGTTAGAGTTTTAAGTTTTTAAGTGAACATTATTAGATGTAAGTCAAAAGTTTGATTTATCATAATTTTGACTTAGTTACTATCTCATAATTTTGACTTTAGAAGTGAAACATTTGACTTAAAAGGCTAATAGTTGATTGATTTTGTATCTCATAATTTAACCACATGTTCAGGTCTTCTTCTAGTGGAAATTGGCCTCCATGTTTTCTCCTGGAATCTATACATTAATTTAGGTACATATAGACCTTTTGAATATTAGTTATATTATGTCTGTAATAAAAGGCCCTCATCAGTACCTACTTTACAGTAACATGGTTGTAATACTTGAGTTAGCCGAGAGGGGGAGTAGAAACTCCATAAAGGTGACAGGGAGCATGCTTTTATTTTGAAAGTCACGCTAGCTGGGCGCGTGCTGCTGAGGCTCGAGTCCTTCACTCCGCAGCAGCTGAGGTCAACCGGAGAACCGGGAGAAGTACCGGGAGCAGACCCTGCGGAGGAAACCTCAAAATGTACCGGTGATATCATTTATACTTTCAGCTTGCCGCATTCAATGAGAAAATAATCACCCGAATCGACGAGTTTATTTGTTAGACTGTTTAATTCAAGCTGGTTTAACACATTTAGCTAACACTGCTAGCCGTTATTAGCCTTGTTAGATAAGTTAGCCGTTAGCTGCTCAGCCAGGCCAATAACAGTTGAGAGCTGTCATTTTCTAACCACGTGTAATATGATTAACCTGACAGACTGTTTCAAAGCCAGTGTGCTGCTTTTGTTCACGTCGGCGTCCCTAAAAAAATCTTTGCTAATTTATTGGAAGATGTTTTTGGTATTGTGCTACTGAATGAAAGCTATAACTAATGATCAGTATCAAGACAAGGCAAATGTATTTGTATAGCACAGAGGCAATTCACAGTGCTTCACATAAGGCAAAGAAAAGCATTAGGACAACATTTAAAACACACTAAAGAGGAAAATAAAACAAGTTAAAATAAAATAGAGTGATATAAAATACAATACCACAACGTACAAGTTGACTAAAAAGAATAGACGAGAAATACAGTAATACATAAAGGAAATAAATGCACAGTGGAGAAGTGGTGTAACATTAGTGTCTGATACGTTGCATTCTTATTAATATCTTACGAAGTTAAAAAGATAACTGCAAAACTAGTTTGGATCTTGATTTACTAGATTCTAGCAATCTAGACTTAATGCAGACATTCAGGAAAGGACCAAATTAATTACCCAGATCCCTGCCTCTTAAGTATTGTTATTGTTTACTTGTCAGTAGCATGTCCATATTTTTAGGCTCTCTCTGTGTGTGCTTCTACAAATTCCCATGCAAATCATCCCTGATGTGATACATCATTCATATTTACAAAGTGCAAACCGGAAATCAGTCAGCATTTGAAGAGACACAAAAACTGTAACATTACTAAATGAGCAACGTTGATTGTTTGCAAAAAAAGAATCAACATTTTATCAGTGGACCTTGCTTCAAAAGGAATAATCATCCATGTGATGAGCCACATGAGTCTCTTGTGCAAACCTAATTGGATGTTGCATGTTGTCTTGTCAGGTGGCTTAGAAGATGTGGTCCTATAGTGAGTGACTGTGTTTAGGGAAAGCAATACTATATATATATGATAGTTTTCATGCAAGTACTAATTAGAAATGAAACATTTTATGTAATCAGGAAGTATATAATATATAAGTGGCTGATTACCCCTACTCTAATAACATCATTATATCCCCTCCTGAGCCTCCAAGGTTAAATCTTTGCATGTCACTCACTCCTGTCATCCTCCTCAGCTCCAGCAGAATGGTGATGAGGATAAGAGAGTTGCCAAGTCATGGATAGATCGCCACAATGACACATGAGACCCTCACAAGCTCCCAGCTGTCTGTCAAGGCTGCTGCCCTGCGCATGGTCGACCTACCGCTCTCCGTGTACAGCTCTCTGGCACAGGTGAGGGTGTGTTTTGAAAGTGGTGGGAGTTGGTCAACAGCTTTGTTATTGGGAGGTCTTACTGTTTTCTCTGTCTGGGTCATGAAAGGTGAGGCCGTTGATGATACTTTCAGGTTCTTTCCCCTTTTCTTAACTGTATTGCAAACATTGGCTTTGTTCCTGTTTCTGTTTTATTTGTTTAAATAAATAGTTGGACCAAAATTCGTGGATGTTGTTCCTCGTAATAGCTTTTTTTTGTACTAGCTATTAATAATATTTAAAGCAAATATCTATCTGTTCCTTGTACAGCTTCTTCAGAAAAAAATACAGTACCATAAAACTCATAGGGACTTAGTATTCTATTTTTTTGTAACACTTAATATACAATTGTCCAAAACACTATTATTTTCTGACATTTCCAAAAATATTTGAGTGCTCTACATCAAAAGATCCACACTGTCTCCCACATGGCTGACGTCTATTTAATTATTTACTTTTTTCCTTGGGTGTACAAAAAAACAAACTTTTTTTTTTCAGGATACTTACTTATTCATGAATCATATTTTATTTCACTTGAGCTAGAACGCTCAGAAATTTATGTCAGTTTACTGTAATGTAAAATATGAATTGAATCCCCACAATAATATTATTATATTCCAAAATCTCAGTAGCTACACTCATATCATAGTTGTCATTATCCAGTCATTCCCATTAAATGTGAATCAGAGGATGTAAACACAAGTTACATGACCTCACAAATAGCTAATTTATTTGACATACCTTTTGGTAATTAGTTATCATGCAGTGTTTGGTTGTTTGGAGTAGGGAATGTGTAACACCTGTGTTCATTTGCATCCTCGTGCGCATGCTGGTAGAACCTGCTCATCGAAACTTTCCAGTGCTACTAGTGGTTTTCTTTTAACCAGTTTTGTCACATGATGTTTCTTTTTTTCTATTTTATTGTACTTTATTTATCGCAGTGTGGTCAGAAATGCATGCAAATCTGCATGTGGCAGAGTGAGTTGTCTGAAGGTGCGATCTGATTGAATTTGGCACAACCCCATTCAAAGTGTTCCCTCTAAGCCGGTTAGGAGAGCCTGTAGCTGCATCTGTTTAGATGTACAGTGCTACTACCTGTTTGAGCAGTTCAGCTCAGCTCTTCAGCTAAAGGCTTTGTGTGTGATATGGGCGTAGAGTAAGGACAGCCAAAACTCATGAGCATGGATACTGACTGTGCTGTTACTGTAGGGGTGAATACTGTAGTTAAAGTTTGTGAACAGTCACTTCAATATCATACTCACCACCAAACTAGAAGGCAAAATGTTTTAAAATCTACTAAAGTTAAACGTTAATTCAAATGTATGTTCTTAAAAAGAGAACAATGTTGAATGTGATCTATCTGAAATGGGCAAATTTCAAAATGGACACTTGTAATTATAAAACAAAGTGCCTGTTTTTCAACTAAATGTAGAGCTAATGCAATTTATACTTAGCAAGTACACAATTAAAGTACCAATTAAAATGGCTGATTATAAGTATGCACAAAAAGAAGTACAGTAAAAACACCTCAATTACTGTAACAGGAGTTATTGTAATAAATTACTTTCACCTTTTGTGTGTGAATATTTTGTGGTTGGATAGTCACCAATATTTTGTCTTAGTGACGCTCATGTTATAGTGTTTACGAGCAGTGCATGAGGAGAGATGGCAGATCTGATTAAGGATCTGGTAGGAGCATGCCTGGGATGTGGTAGCAGCAGGAACAGAAACAGCACGGAAACACTGCAGGCCTGTAGCACCATTCAATCATCCCAGCCCATTTAGCGGCTTTTCAAAAAAGTCAATATTATGGTTGTTGTCATAGCTCCAAACTCAGTGTTTATGTAATCTTCAGGGAATGTGCAGCAGCGTTGTCTGTGTGGATAATCTCCCTCGCCATTCAGTGCTTCTATCTATAGACGGAGGGGGCTAACGCACGCTATCTGAAATTTGATTCTTTAAAATCTAGATGACAGGCTGGTAGCTGATTTTCAGCGCTGCTTGTTATGTCATCAGTATCCACTATATTTTGAGTTATGCATCCTCAGATGAACTCTCATCAGACAGTTGCACTTGACGCATTTCCTTCTGTTCCGTTTTCCCACCCTTTGTGCTGATTGGTCTTCATATCATCACCACTGTGTAATGGAGACATAAATACCCCAATCTCAGTTGCAGAATTTAAAAGATAAATCCAACCTCTGATATATATTGGATACTCAGTGTTAGACTGCAATAGTCTCTTTTATTTAAAGCTTCTTTGCCTCTGCAGTCAATATTTTGTATACTTTACTACTTCAGCTAGCTAGGTTGTTAAAGTTCCTGCATTTCTCAAAACATTTCTAACAATCCTTAAAGCTTTGCTCTGTGGGTTTTATTTAGTTAAATATATATTTAACTAAATAAAACAAACTTCTTAAATGGATCTGTGTTTTATTTTGTCTTAAGATAAAGCAGCTGTGCAAGAGTGTTCAATACTCAGTACTATGAACACGTGTTGGTTGGTACTGAGATTCAATACCAAGTTGTAATGACTGGTAAGATTGTCTTCTCTCCCAGTCTGTTTTACATGTAACATCTATCATTTAACAAAACAGTAATGTTTTGGGATGTTTTGAGTTTCAGGATTTTTAAGATTATTTATTTTTTGTCCTTTCGTCTTTATTGGACAGTTTGACAGTGAAGAGGCAGACAGGAAAAGGGAGGAGAGAGAGGTCATGTCGGGGCGTTGCGGTTATGTGGCATGTGCGGTAACTACTCGGCCACCAAGGTCCAGGGATGTGATAATTTAATAACAAGATGTTAAGCTACAGAGGAACATGAGCTTTATTTTGGTCAGATTTTCATTTTGTTTGTTTCCCCCTGCCCAAACCAACCAAATAGTGAAGAAACCAATCTGTTGCTCGGGCTTCTTTTTAACATGTGTAAACATTTAACTTCAAACTCTTTCTCCCTCTACCTGTCCTCCAGGTGAGTGTCAGCACAGGCACCAAGAAGCTGGTGGCAGCCACTGCCTTCGGTACTGCCTCGCTCCTCTTCCTTGCACACCGTTTCCAGAGGAGGAAGGGCAGAAAGAAGGCTCACTCACCTCAGTGGGAGCAGGCTGGCTTTGAGTTTTTCTCCCCGGCCTCAGCAGAGAACGGTAAACGGTGATATTTTTTTTCCTCTCAACCAGCAGTTCACTGGTCTATGATCTCTATTTAGTATGTTTTAGCCCAGTTGCTGGTTTGTGATAACTGATGTGGTAGGTTGCTCCTGTATTACACATGTGCACTGTAAATGGCAGGCTCCAGATAAATGCTTTAACTCGTTTAATCTCACTTAGGAAGATTTACCGCTGATTAGAGTCTCAAAGAGAAATTAACAGAAATGCAGGATTAAATGGAGTTAAATGAGCAGTTGGCCAGGGCAATTAAATCTTTTTAACAAAACTGATTTAATAGATTGTCTATATATGAAGCTGTCAAATGTCACCAAAGTTTATACCGGTTTAAACAGTGACTGGAGAGTATATTTGCAAAGTCAACAACAGTTAATCTAACACTTGTGATGATGGATAATGATTATCTGATTTAACTCTTGCTAATGCTAGAATGTGAACCAGGTGGGAATTGCATGTGAATTAAATTGTTAGCCTGCAATACAACATGTACATTCAAATAAATGATGACAGAGGTAGTGGGAAATCAATATTCACCAACGACCAAAGTGCTGCGTGACCTGCTGCCTGAGTGACCAGTAACTTTTTGAAACTTTTGACACGTAAAATGCGACTGCAGTGTTTGCCTGTTGCTTTTTCTTAAACTTTGTGCCAGCTGGCCCCTGTACACTCTGATTGTGAGCAAATCAAAGCAAATCTCTACAAACTATGTATGAATTTGGCTTGTAAAAAATGGTCTGAACTGGAAACTGTTTTTACAAACCAGCTCTCAGCAGCAGGAGAGCCAGAGAGTCATTTATTAAAAGACAATGGAAGTGATTCAAACGAAACAGCAACTACAACAAAATTCCCAGGAAAAGTTACTTACACGGTCGTGGTATTACTGTAATCAGATTGGCCAGCATGGTTTATCATTTGTGTAGTAGATCACTGTATTCTGATCTTTCTCTTAAACAACATCTCTGAACTCTCATCTTTATCTACCCAGATAACACCAGTCAAAACATCACTCTTTCCCTCAACTCCAAGAATGGCTACTCCTCCGGTCTGGTTCTCGCTACAGGAGACTACAGAAAACTGTCTGGGTCTCTGCTGAGCCTGGCCTCGGTAAGATAAAGGCATAGTTTTAATGTACAGATGTTAGTAGATATTTTTTATCTAAAATGTTAAAACCCAGAAACATAATGCAATAATGAGGGACATTTAAGAAAGAAAAGGTAGAGTACTATATTCTTAAGAATGGGTGAAGCTTGTACATGTGATTGGCAGTTAATAAGAAATATTTGCAGATATCAGATTCACCACAGCTTTTCTAGACTCATGAGTACACCAAATTGCACAAACATTGTGTAGACCTACGTCTAAACACTTAACAGTGAAAACACAACTGAAATGCTGAGTTGATTTGTGGTGAGATGCTGCTTCCACTGCTTGAGAGTTAACCATGTTCTCCTGCTTGTCTGTGTGTCTTTGCAGGTAAAAAGCATAAACTCCTCCTCCAGCAGCACCTGCGCAAATGAATCCACCTGTTGGGACAGAGTGGCAGAAGCTGATGTCTGTAGTGTGGTCAACTTACCTGTCACCACACCTGAAAACCTGTACCTTATGGGTAAAGAAACGTGCACACTTTTACTGTGTTTGTAATAAGGAGAATGAACCACATAATAAATGTGTTGAAATAATGAGTATTGCTTTGCTTGCTTTGTTTCAAAATGTAGCTTTGGATTTCTAGATTGTTTTGGGAGACTCAGATTTCAAGTGTGTGTGTGTGTGTGTGTGTGTGTGTGTGTGTTTTTGCAGGTATGGATTTATTTGAGGAGGCTCTAAGGCGGTGGGAGGAAGCGTTGACATTCAGGAGCAGGCAATGCGAGGACGATGCCAGCTGTGCATCCGTCAAAACGGGAGCTGGAGACGCCATCGCTGAGCAGAGCATGGAGGTGAACACACAGAAACACACTAGGGTTGCAGCGGTACGAAATTATCATGGTACGATAACCGTCTCAGAAAATTCCACGGTATTACACAATTATTATTGTTATTATCAGTTACAATGACCCTTAAAGGAATGAAAACAGAAGGGGGGGGGGGTTTGGTTGAACAAACGCTGTATTATAATTTCACAAAATATTATGTCCTATCAAAACCTGAAACCTTTTTTTATTTTTTATGGAAGTATGTGGGAAAAAATCTCCCTTTTGAAAATAAATAAAAAGATCTGCAGGTGAGATTCTCCGTCTGGTTGCATTTATTTATTTATTTTCAATACCGTAGATAAGCAAATGTACATGTTATGATAATGATAACCGTCAATTTTCATACCATGGTATGCCTTGAAACGGTATACCACTGCAACCCTAAAACACACTTTAAAGATATAAATTCCTTGTATTTAACACCAATTCAACAACATTTCAAATTTTATTTAGCGTAATGCCACGCTTAATTAGGGATAGAAGTGAAGGAGTTAGCCAAGCAATGCTTTTAAGATGTTTGGACACTATTTTCTTTTTTTTTTTATATATATAAAATGCCTCCTGACAAACTGTAAATGGCTTAAGCAGAGTTTAACTTTCTGTACTCCTGTCTGTGTGTCCTTTTTTATGCCAGAGGAAGGTAGAGGAATAAACTGCCCACAAACACTTTCACATATATGAATATCCAGCACTCTGACAACCCACTGATGTCACAGAGTTTGGATTGTATAACAGCTAACTCATTAGCTCTCTCACCTGGTTGGAAGGGTTTTAGATTAGTGCTGGTCAAATAGTTAAGCTTGGGCACCCAAACGTACGTTAAGTCTGCTGCTCAATCTTCTGTCAAGGATATCCCCTACTCACTTGTGCCTCTTTAGGTAGCTTATTAGATTAGATTCTCTAGAAACAACTGATCTTTGGAGTGAAATAGGATTTTAAATATCTAAAATGTCTTAATCTTGCCTCTCCCCCATCTGGCACTTTTCAAAAGGGAATTGTCAATTTAATGATGGCATTTAGAATAAAATAACAATCGACATTAACCGGGTGCCTCCTATTTAAGCTTGTAACGCCGTTTTTTAAAATCATATTTAATGTAATTATGTATTAAAACAGTGCGCTCTCTAAAGGTAATTTCACTTGAATTGTAGGCTTTAGGACCTGGCTTTGTGAGCCGTATTTCTATAGTTCAACTTGAATGTTTTTGTGTTCAGGACGTCATCAGTACAGAGTTCATCCACAGGCTGAAGTCTCTGCTGCAGAGGGCTTACAGCCTCCAGGAGGAATTTGAGGGAGTGTTGTGCATGTCAGAGCCCTCATCCAACAGCAACAGCCAGGGTGAGTCACTGATGCAATATTATGTAATTTCCATGATCCACACGGGATATAATAATAATAATAATAATATGTACACCTGTTATGCAACACATTGGTTGTTTATTTTACTGTTTATTTTATTGCTTCTGTGTATTTTATGTATTTTATTTCTTTATATTTCGCCATTCACTGTGGTATTTTATTTCTCTTGCTGTGAAGCACTTTGTACTCTGTTTTGATAAGTGCTCTATAAATAAAGTTTTATTATTATTTATTATTACAATGACTATTCTCCATCACAGATAAAATGGCAGACATTTTGGCCAGAGAGGAGCTGGATGATGCCTGTCTGAGAGACAGCATCAGCATTGCCTCCACTGACTCATTTGTGTCTGCTGCTGAGGTGAGCTCTCACCATCAAGCTCTAAATGATCCTTGCAACATCTTTTTCTCTCTTAACGTTTTCACAAAATACGCAACAAATTAGCAGTTTTTATTAATCATCTTACTTACATCTGAAGAATTCTTTCTTCGTTGTCATTTTTTCTACAAAGAACATCCTCTCTGACGTTTAGAGAAACAATAATCAAGTCCACTTTTGGTGGCAATAATCATTAAAAAAATTTAACACTCAACTAATGATGAATCGACACTATAGCACAGGTTGTTTGACACAACGGACAAACAACACTATTCATATGTTTCCACTTTTTTTTTTTTTTTTTTTTTTTAGACTTTGCATTTGCATCTGAAGCATCAAATCTACAACCAGTTCACAGCAGTTTGATTCAAATAGCTTTGATCTTCCTGTAAGTTCACCATACGGTGTTTACCGCACTCAGTAGTACTCAGTACTCAGCTTATCTGACTTTACTCATTAAGTCACTGTGGGGGCTCGAGCTGTGAATCCGATGCTACCGGTGCTTCTGACTCACAAAGTACAAAAATAAACATGTTGTTAAGAATGACTGATTTGTTTACTGAAGTGACAAGCTAAAATCCTTGAAATTAAGGTGAAATGTTCAGGTAAAAGCCACCTTCTGAAAGCTAAAGGTGCTGTATATTTCGTCCAGGATTGGGTAGTACTAATCATTTGATGTAAATAGCTGTTAAGCTACTAAACTATTGGACCTACAGTTAAGTAAATTCTTCTTTTATGAAGAAGTGAAGGTATTTATACCCTCAAACCTGTTTAACGTGTACAGACCAGTAAATGTTAAACAGGCAGAGCTCGAAGCAGTCAAACTGGGTTCCTCATACTTTAGTGAGTCACTATAAAATAAATAAATAGACCTTCAACATTCCTCCATCCATATACAATAAATAGCTCTGTGTTACTCTGCAGCAGTTTTCACTATAGCGTCCACACACAACAACATGGAGAGATCTCTGTCTGGTCGGGAATTGTTTTCTTACACTGTTTAAAACGGCACAATTTAATAACTGATAGCGGTAAAAGCACAAAGTAACACTGCAGTCGAGGACACGGTGAACCTGCGCTTATTTTAGGTGGGGCAAACTTCCAGTTCAGCCTTTGAGACCAAGTTGACTCCAATGTTCAGCACCTTGATTAGAATACAGATGAACTTTACAAGCATCTTTTGTTTCTATTGTCTTAAAAATGATGTCAGGTTCAGCTGTTTTGACCTCTTTAGACTTGTTTCCCTTCTCCATGCACCTTGGAAGTAGGTGAAATTGTGCCAGAAACCCCCACTCTGCTTCTATAGGTTTAGCTGTTAGGAAAAAAAATACAGAAACAGTGAATAAAAACTTATTTTGGGAGCAAAGAAACTGTGCAGATTCCACTTTATTTTTTTATTTTTTACCTTGATATTTCCTGGTCAAACACCAGTTAGATGTGCATACCTCTCTTCTTCAAAGGTTTTGGTGTCAGCCCTCAGAATATAAATGCATGGATGTACAAGAATCTTAGGAGGACATACTGCATTATGAACATGGAGCATGACTTTCTTTTCTTCTGGAAAGACTCGTAGGCTGCATCTCATTTCAAGATTATGTACACAGAGTTCCTACGCAGTATGGAAAAGTATGGAATTTGACTTTAGTAATGGATAAGTACGGAATAAAGAAAAGAGTATGGAGTATTTGTGAGTATAAGTATTTGTGTTTCCAGACTATTGCCCCTATTCTGTTTTCTAAAACATAAAATTCTGAATTTCTAAAAAAAAATTGATCATACAAGCAGATATGGCGTTAGGAGCAGGCAGCTAGCGCAGCCAAAATGTTTACCACTGTGTAAGAGAGCAGAGCGAGCTTGATGTCGTCAAAAGCAAGGCAAGAAGTACGGCGTGCGACTGAACACACACTCCTACGCAAGAGCTGCCTCTACATAGATATAAAAAATCTAGTTTTATATCTATGTGCCTCTCCACCTGTAGGTCACAGCCTGCAAACAGCTCTGCTCCAAGTGCCTTATAACTACCAAATCCGAACATCCGCGACCAAATTAGTTTGAAATGTCTTTGAATTGCATATATGCATAGCATCACAAATGACCAAATATTAAACTTGTCTGAACATTTGAGTTATGCAGTGATGTAGTTATCAGGAAAGTAAACATCTTTTCCTTTATGACTGCGTTCATCGTCGTTTCCATGGACAGTGAATAAACAAGGCTGCACAGACACTGAAAATGAAATGTTTTAACTTTTTTCAACTAATTTTCCATTCTTATTTATAAAAGAGTCTAAAAAATCTGATATTATTTACTCAATATGTTAAGGGAAAATAATGAGTATAGGCAGCACCGGTTAGTTTACTTCCTCTTTGAGCAGAGATGCTTGACAGTGGAACGGCGTCCAACTTTCTGCACAGGAGCGTGGACTGAATGCCCACAATGCTTTGGTGTTAATTGATTTGTATGAGCTACCTGGTTACAATCTTCTGGCCATTATTTGGCAACATAATAGCATACATAGTCAGAATGTAACATTGAAAACATCTAGCTATTTGTACTCAGATGTCAAATATGTTCTGAAAATATACCAACAAGTCTGGAAATTTGAGTCTGGAAAAAAGTATGGAATTTTGAAATGGGAAATGTGTAGGAATCCTTCAAGCTTTCTATCTGACCGGCATGGGATTAAAATGATCGTTATTTAGTCCATAATAACCTCTGCTGTCTGTCTCTGTATCAGCTGTCGGAGCACAGAGAGCTGAGGAGCGTCTTCGCTCTGGGTCATCACCCTTTCTACGAGGAGGCGCTGCAGATGGCCGAGGACGGCAAGATCTCCTGCAGGGTGCTGCGGTAATTACACTAATTAGCATAACATGAACAAGCTGAGTGGAGTTAATTTATGAGTTCCTGTCTGCCAACATTTTAATCTGGTCTTTTTCTTGATTTTCATTGTCAGGACTGAGATGCTGGAGTGTCTTGGGGACGTAGATTTCCTGGCCAAGTTGCACTGTGTGCGGCAGGCATGTCAGGTACAGCATAACCGTATGAACTAAAATACATCATAATAACTCATGTAATAATTGGATTGAATAGATAAGAAAATATATTAAAAGTTGATTCACACTTTCAGCCTTCCAGATGGTGGTTTTCAGCGTTTTTTTATTGATGTGTTATATAAAACACAATTGATATTGAGATGGAAATGCAACAAAAAAACAACCAGAAAGGAATAAAATCTTAACTTCATTGGATTGTGCTACCCTACTGAAGAAAATGCATGTTAACGTCACAGATGAATGCACCAGGACCACAGTGGGAACCATTTAACTCACAAATTTAAAGCCACTATTTTTTTTCTCCAGCTCATTTTGTGCGAGAGAACGACCAGGATGTTTCTGGCCGACACGGGAAAGAAAATACTGTCTTCAATTATTGTTAAAGCACAGAAGGTAAGACTGAAGCCACAACTAGTCGAAGATAAGATGATGCATCTTCAATCATCAAATCAAACGGTTATCGTGTGGTTTTCAGAGCCCAAAGAGATTCGAGGAAGAGTTTGAGGAGATGATTTCCTTCCTGGAGCACACAGAGCACTGGGAAAACACAGAGGTGGAGCTGGCCACACGAGGGGTAAGAGTGCTACTCAACCAAATTATTAAACTTCTCCACTATATAATGTCTGACCTCTGCTGTCTGATCACAAAATGATACCAACAGGAGTAGACAACCTTTCTTCTTTTTTAAATGATAACGTCTTATACTCATCCTCACCAGGTGAAGCACTTGAACTTCTATGATATAGTGCTGGACTTCATCCTGATGGACTCATTTGAGGACTTGGAGAATCCACCAATCTCCATCCAGAACGTGATCAACAACCGCTGGCTCAACAGCTCCTTCAAGGAGACGGTGAGTGAACACATACAATACTCAGATTCTCTTGGCCATCGATGGATTACTGGTAATTGCTAAATTCCTTATATTGTACTACTAAGATGATTAGACCACAATAACTTCTGAAAACTAAATTGTAAACAGAAGTAGACACTTTAAAGAACAATAATACTAAGACAAGAACATTGATTGTAGATGTGTATATAAATTGCAGATGTTTGTTTGAAAATGGCAAATAGAAAAAGCCAAATTTAAGGGTAAAATGAAAAATATATAGGTAAATACTGTAGATGGGTTTCCACATTTTTCTGAGCTACTTTGTAGTGTTCAGTCTTTTTATTTTTACGTTGGTGCATTTACTTTTTGACTATTTGTGCTTTTCATAGATGATTATTCTGCATGTATTTCACAGGCGGTGGCATCTAGCTGTTGGTCAGTGATGAAGCAGAAGAGACAGCACATGAAGGTACAAGTCCGACAGCTTCAAAATGTTTTGCTGCTGCTTTACCTCCTGTATACCTCCTTTATCTCAGGTGGAAACACTAGTTGTCTTTTTTTGATTTATTCACTAACACTAATTTATAGACAAGTCCTGCATTTTATTTATTACACAGACAACCAAATAACTACTACGTTTATTAGTTTTTTGTTAAAACGGTCAGGACAGTTCACCTCTGCTGTGTCTCTCAGGTGCCTGACGGCTTCATCGCCCATTTCTACGCCGTGTGTGAACAGATCAGCCCCGTTCTGGCCTGGGGCTTCCTGGGGCCCAAGAGCTCCCTGCATGACTTCTGCTGCTTCTTCAAGGTCAGTCTCAGCACCAGGAAATAACGTGATAATCACAACTTGTGTTTCTACCTAAGCAGGATCCTTTTTCATGGCTCTCAACTTACGATTGTACCCAAATAGCACTCACTGATTTCAGTTTTTGCAGATTTTTTTTTTTAAAAGTTCAAGTTTTAAATGTATTTAAATTGGAAAATGGATTTGCACCACAATTTAATGTCGCAGCACAACAAAAAAACTGTTCAGATTCTTACTCAGAAAATGGTCACCATACAGTCGAACGTAAACAACGTACTCTAGAGGGAAGGACATCTCAGAATGTTTTCTCAAAGAAGTCTGAAGTTGCACCAGCGCTTCATATAGTATTTTTCATAAATCTGGAAAAAATCCCACTTGATCAAGTTCCTGATTCATTTATTGTTTTTCTTTTAAACATAAAAACCAATGAGAACGAGCCCGCTCAATATCCTCACCAAGTACGCGCTCCCAAGAAATTCAATACCGAAGAACAGCATGTTGTGTATGTAAAGTACCTGCATGAGGTGCCTCAGTGAGGTTCCTTAAGCACCTGTCCTAAAAGTGCTATCTCACAAATTGTTCTTTTCTTTTTAGGATCAGGTGCTGTACTTCCTAAAGGACATTTTTGACCTGGACAAAGTGCGTTACTCTTGTGTGGAGAGTCTAGCAGAGGACATGCTCCACCTGCTGCACCGGCGCTCTGAACTGTTGCTGGCGTACCTGGGAGCCGACTCCCTGCGGCACGTCAACGGCTGCAATCTCCCACAGGTGCAGCTGGTGCCCAGCGCCATGCTGGAGGCGCGAGGGCAGTGAGACCGACCCCGGGGTCGTCAGACACTACACACATGGAAACCTCAGCATTTATTCTAGGGTGAGTTCACATCAACTGTTGGACCAATCACATCTCCCATCATGCTGTGCGTCCGTGGGTCAATATAAACCGTACAAGCTGTCTGCCTTCACACTTGATCATTATCGCCTCTCACCAGGCCCTTTTCACTGTGCCGTGGCAGTGCACGTTAGTTTTAAACAATCATAGCAATATCTGTAATTTAAACTTGCTGTGAGACTGGCATTAATTCTCTTGCAGTAGATAACACGCTGTGTAAATTAAGGCATATTTATTGCTGTTAAAGAGCAATTTGTGTGAAGAGAAAGGAGGTATTTTACAGTATTTATTTTACTATACAGCTAAATTTATTTTTTAGAAGTTGTAGTTTTACCTGTATGCATCAATGGATTTGTGATTAGCTTCAAACATGCAGTAGTATAAATACCAATGTTGTATAATAAACTTTATCAGATAGATTTATTAAATGTATTTCCACACCCCAATGAGCATCAGCAATACAAAACCATTTAATGTACTTTGTGTTGTTGTTGGAAGCACATGTTGTACAGGGAAATCGTTGAACAAAGAGACTTGGTTTGAGAAATAGAAAATGTGTTGACTGGAGTCATTGGGTCAGACTTGCTCTGTCATTACATTTAGTTACTTAAAAGGTGAAGTTGTTTTTGTTTTTGGCACCAAGACTCACAAACCTTCATGCAATATTTAAAATGAAAAGGCCCTTAATCCCATCAGATACAGGAAATAAAAAATTATACATCACTATTGCATAATCCTACAGCCGTTAAACAAGTTGTGCCACTCACTGACGGGCAAACACGCAAGAAGCCTTACTGTCACTGCACATATTCAAGCCTCGTCTTCATCACTGAAAGTCAGTCTGAAAAACACTACAATACAAACTGTCTGCTCTGCTGATCCGTCACTGCCATGTACAGAACACGCACAACATGAAAGCTGTGAGCAGCGGAGTTACTGCAGGAATAAACCCGCGTTGAAGAAGAGTTGATTCCAAAATGCCAGATACATGTTTTAGGAGTGGTTGTCAGCCGATTTTTGCAGGATTTTCCTCTTAAAAGAATACGTTCAGTTTTTCAGGTGTATCTCAAAACAACCAACATGTCCTATTAAAGAGTTACTGGTCACTAATCATTCCTCCTGCCCATCAGTCTTCCTAAAGTGATTAAAAATCAGTGGTGAAAAGTAACTAAGTACATTTACTCAAGTACAAGTTAGAGGTAGTTAAGTATTTCCATTTTCTGCTACTTTATACTTCTACTCCACCACAATTGATGAGGGAAATATTGTACTTTTTACATTTGATACTTTAAGATTAATACTACAATATAATTAAATAAATTATGGTGCATTATTATAAAGTCTTTATTGATCCATTGGTGAAATTGACATGCTACCCAGCCGTATATATAGAAAAAAAAAAAAAACTTTAACAGCTGCAACAGTAAAGTGATGCACACGTCAGTAATTAAAATTCAATAATATCATTATTCTGAAATAGGCCATTCTGCATAAATACTTTGATCCTAACACTTGAGCAGCAGCAGAGACTTGGCTTGGGAACTTGGCAGCCGGTTCAAGTACCGTGGGCTCTGGTAACTGTACTGGGCCACTTTACAGACTTTCTATAGACCAAAATAATCAAGAAAAAGAAAGGGCGGATTAATGGAAATTGTTAGTTGCTGATCTAGTTCTTACACATTAAACTTAAGACTGCTGAAGCCTCATTTCTTTAGTTGGAATCACATTAGAAATTAACTGTTTCAGGCTCTGTATAACCAGGAGGAATGATAGAACAAAAAGAAATTCAATGTTTGACTGACAGTATTGTTTTAAGACTAACTTTAAGGTGGATCTTATTTTTGCAACAGATGGATTTTTTAATTTGAGTTTGTTTAATTTGAGCAAATAAAGACTGATGAAAGTGTTTGACGGTTCTATTTTTTTCCCCCTTCAACTTAAACATGAAGTTCTGATCGATCTGAGTTCCTCTACAATATAAAATTAAACTAAAATAAATGAGTCCGGGTTATTTGTTACAATTTTATTAATGAACATGGCAACATTTCAAAAGTCAAAACAGTTGATTGAAAAAACAAACCAATAGATTTAATATACACAGCACATGAAACCTTTTTACCTCTAAGGCATGCTCCTTGTTTAGTCTTCTACACCCCCACGAACTGTGTTGAAACACTGAGCATCTCACATGTACATGGTGAACAGCCTCAAACAAAACAACTTGACCCTTGAACTACACAGAAAAGTGATTTTAAACTGAACCCCAAATTTACTGCCAATAAAAGTGCATATGTAATTGAAAGTACATTAGTTCCTGTCCTCATCCAACTTTCTAAAGCACATTCCTATTGACTAAAGGTTACTGATGAAAGCATTAAAGCGATTAAAAAGAAACCATCAGACAACTCTAAATACACTATGGCATCATTGTTTAAAAAAAAAACAATCCGAGCTGGAAAAACATGTATCTGACCAACACTTTGCAGTCACAGAATTCAAATTTCATTGCGTTGCTGTTTTACCTTATCACTGGAGCTCTTGAACGGTCTACGTTCAGCAGTGGGATTGACTCAAAGGATTCCTCCTTTGGGGACAAACTACGACAGGGCCTGATTCTATGACCTAAGCTTGCAGCATCCTCCAACACTGTGAGCGAGAAGTGAAGGCAGCAGTGTTTCAATAGTAGATTTGCACTGCACTTGAGGGCAGATTCACACCACGACAGAAATCAAATCATGTATTTCACCGTTTTTGACCTAGCGGTTGAGCACATTGCTTACTTCTGACAACAGGTTTGCATGGCATGCAGTTTAAATATACCAGTGTCAAAGTTGTCTAAAGCATCGATGTTACAGTCACTGTCAGACTTACCGGGATGTAAAGAAAGCTATCATCAAATATTAAGCACATACGACAATGACAACATTTCCTCAGTGAGCCTATGCAACAACTTTTTCTGGGTAAAGTCACTTTTTGAAAAAGTCAAACTTCATGTAACAAGTCATACAGCTCATATCATGCAGTTCATTCATGAAAGCAGATTATCTTAAAAAGGGCTGTTCATACTTAAATATCTTGGACATTTTACAACTAAGCATAAATGCATTGAGGCATGTTAAAGACACAGGTAAGCATTTCTTTGCATGTATATTGGGTAATGTCACTGGACAAAAACACTTGTTTCCTTAGGTTTCGCTTACCTGTGTTATTGCAGCAGAACCTAAGGTGCAAGGTCTGGGATGACACTGCAAAGATCAGATATATTGCACTGTTTGCCATCAGTGAACAATGCAGTTTTGCAAGATTTTTTTTAACTTTAAAATGAATAGCCTTTCACAACAGTGCTCATTCAGAAAATGTCATAATCAATACTGAACTAGTCAGAAGCTCTTCCACTACTAGCATTCCACATGCTCATATAGTACATTAAAGTAATAGCAGAAACCTAAGCATGCTACACTGGAGTAATGCAGTAAGACTTTTCTAAGCAATATGTTGCAATAAATGGCATGTAAAAACATAACAGTCTCAACTAGACAATGGCACTTAGCAGGTCAGGAATTCAAAACGCAAAAAACCACATGAACATCCTTAAAACAGTTCCTACCAACAGTGTAACAGAGTGCTGACATTCAAACCCTCAGTCCAGAAATCCAACTGGCACTGAAATGCTACCTACACAAACAATCTAACAATCTACAAAATATCAACATACTGTAAAGGTTCAAAGTCTGAATGTTGTGCAGTTAGTGGAATCACACAAGGGGAAATGAGTCTCAGAAACATGTGGTACAAGAATCAGTCTAAAGTACTATTCCTCTCCCTCAGAACATTTCATACTTACCCAGAGACATGGGGAAAATAGCAATATTTGACAAAAAATTAAAAAAATACTACATCTTTTGCAGTTTATAAAGCATCAAAAATAGGCGGGTATCTCTCAGAGTCAGTCACAATTTTGTACTTACAGTATAGGAGGGCTCAACTGATGGATGAAGACTGCTTAGCCACCCCCGACCCTACAACATCTATGTTTTGATATTGGATAAACACTAACAGAATGGGCACAGCAAAAACGATTTTTGCAATGTTTTTATATTAAAAAAACATTCTTTTAAAAAACAAATTTATACATGAGTTAGTTCGCAATTTCAAATGGGCAAGACAAAAGTTTCAATGCATTTTTGAATACAGTGGCAATTTACCCGACTGTCCTGGAAAAAGAACAGCACAAAAAAAAAAAAAATTATATAACACTAAAAATATGCAACATTACTTGAAACCACGTTTTCTGAGGAACATGTTAAGAAGAACACTTGCTTACCGCTTTTCTAAACTTGCCTGTGGAGGAGGAAGTGTCTATCAAGGCAAAATACAGTGCATACTACCTCAACAATGTCAGCAAACCAGATACAATTCAAGAGTGCCACAGCAACGCAGTTAATGCATGACTTACGGGTACATAGATACCTGATGACTTTCTTATGACAAAACATCTGTCTACTACTAAAGTCAGAGCAGAAGTCAGCAAGCAGAAGTGTAAAAAAAAATGTCTATCAACAAGGACGTTTGTTGGTCTGAACCACTCAGGATCACTGCACGCACATAATGTATCTAAGAGCCTTATAGACAGTTGGAGAGAGACAGGACAGCACAACTTTGAGTCAACCTTTTTGGACAATTAAACACACACATGGCCTGCATTTTAAACTTTCCCCCCCTCCGTAAAACAAAAACGTACAGAAACTCATCTGAACCCTTTTGGTTTAAAACCACCCCAACTTACCAACACAGGAGGTTTCAGTTTGTTTTATTGCAAAAACACAACAGGCAATAGCATTTTAAAACTGAGATGATTTACATGGTAATGTCTACAGTTTAATAAACATGAGTTCTAACCACATTTAATGTAGATACAGGGCTGGAATGACCATATGTATAATTACCTCACTAAAAACAAAGCATTTACAAGAAAAAGGAAAACAAACAAAAAAAATGAAAGAGGACGTGTTCGCCGGGTAATCTGCCATCTATGTGAAACGCTTTCAAACCAAGGAAATTTAAGATCTTCATCAAGGCGTCTGCATCCAAACATTTAACAAAGGATTTTGTTTCGACAATGTAGCATTTACTTTATGTCCACTTCACATTACTGGCCCTGTGCAAAAAAATACATAGAAGATACATTGCATGTTAACAGCAGAAACAGTGGACTCAGCTTCCCAAAATAAAAAGCTAAAAATCTGTGCAGGGAGGAAATGGTTTTGGTTAAGTTTGTGAGGCTGCTGCAGTCACTGGAACCCTGTAAACCTGATGAAGGAAGGGGTTAGGGCACAAAAGAATTGAGTATTCAGTGGATGTGGAGGGCAGATTCTTATCGGGGGTGTACCTGAGGGGCTTGTGGTGCTGCACCCATTGTCTGAGGGTTGCCTGTGCCGTAGTAAGCGGCCTGCTGACGGTAGTACTCCGCCCAGGCAGCGCTGTAGTCTGGCTGGCCTCCAGGCTGGGAGGCTGCTGCTGCCGCCGCCGCCGCTGTGGCCTGAGGGGCCGCTTGACCTGGAGGGTAAAACAATAGAGAACCCATTGGTGCACTGGCCAGTCGCTTGAGGTTATCAGATCCTAATGTAAATGCTTAATAGTTGTTTACTGTAGTGTGGGCAGCTAACCACCAAGTTAAAAGCAATTCATCTTTTCATTCCAAGTCCTACGAGTTACATAACAGTAACATGCATCCCAGCATATCAACCAACAACTACTACTAGTTCCAACTTCTACTAATCTCCCTTTAAAAAACAGAACAAATTTAGACCACAGTAACAGTTTAGTGTTTGTAACATTTGAGGTGGAGATGACATTTATAAGAAGGGGAACGAACCCACCACCACTTTCTCTGGGTGGCAGGTCAGAAACCTTCTGCCTTTCTGTTGGGCGGCTGAGAGAGCAGGTACTCTACTACAGAGGGCTGCTAAAGGAGCACAGCCGCCCTTAAACATTAAAAAAACATTTCACCTCGGATCTACGGGCGAACACTTCAGAAATCTGATTTATTAATATTGTACATCATCCATTTTCTGGATGTTACCTCCATAGAAAGTTAATAGAAAAAGTTGATGCATGATTTATTATTAAAAAGACAAGACTGTCAGTTTGGACACCCACAGATCTTCTCCCTTATTCTCCAAATGACTGCTGTGTAGTTGCTCGTCTTTGACCAGAAAGTTTTCCATCAATACCTCTATCACGGTAAACCGTCTTTAACTGGTCTCTCTATGTGGGATGGACATTCTTATTTCCAGCTATTGACTGGACATTTCACACAATGTAACCCCCCATTCGAGTCACTGAAGTTTCTATCACATACTCTTAACACCAGGATCACAGTTTTTTCCTAAATCATTTGCCTCATACACGCCAAACTGTGTTGAAATATGATGCAAATACAGAAGTTACTAACTATTGTTGCGACTCCAAATTTGTGATTGTATTTTCATCATGAAAACAAAGACAGAACTGACAATGCAAATCAGTGGTTTCACGATATAAATGCATTAACAAATGCACAAACAATAGAGTTCATTATAACTCCATGTAACTGTAGTTGAGCAATCTAGAGATCTCAGATTGGGAAGTAATATGTTCAATGAGTTAAGTGTGATATCGGCATCAAGTCTAATTTCACAAACAGGAGTACAAACCTTGTTTCTTGTAATACTCCTCCCAGGCTTTCGTGTAGTCCTGAGGTTGTTGACTCTGTTGACCTGCAAAGAGAAGGGAAAACTTGGTCAATGCATCCAAATGTTAAATGAGATCAGAAACAAATTCACAACATTGATCCTACATTGCATTATTTAAACTCTACACATTCAGTAGCAGTGACACATTCATGGTGCATGGAAAAACTCTGCCATCAATGTTGATAAAGCCCTAAGATAGTCTAGAAAATAAGCTACTCTAAGCTCATAAAAAAGGTGGTTCTGTGTCGACAGCTCAGTCCTGTAGATAGTCAAAGTGTTGCAGTCTAAATAGCACAGGCGTCAAATGTCAAACCAAGTGGAGGCACACAGAAAACGCTCCACAGCAGGCCAGCAATACTGACAAATACGCAGACCTGAAAAAGAAGCCGATTGAATGCCCAGTAGCTGTTTAGACTGTCTTGTGTTAATAGGTGTACACTGAAGCTACGTTCGTATACCCATTTTCTTGTAATATTCCTCCCAGGCCTTGGAGTAATCTGCCTGTCCACTCTGACCTGCAGCCTGTGGGTCACCTGTTAAAAAAGACGGTACTTGTATTTAGTGAATCATTCTCAGCTGTTCGTCCTCCACCTGCCTGCGTCGAGCTGTCAGCCTAGGGGGGAAAACTATCCTGTCCCTGGAGTAATATAAAAAAGATCTTTTAAAAAAAAAAGGGGGATGCTCTGCAAAAGCAAAGTTATTTAAAAAGGTCAAACCAAACCAACTTGTCTCCTGTTAGCGACACCAGGAAGACATGAGCACAGGACACTACTAAAAGTAAAGCTAGTAAACTACACTGCTCTACGCCTGTCTTAACAGTTTCTGCTTCTTCTAGAAGCACAGACACGCTTGCTAATCGAGAAACACTTCAGTTACCTTGGCCGTTGGTTTGAGTCGTGCCAGGAGCTCCGCTTGTCGGGGTCATGGGAGCCTGCGGCTGCTGGCTATACTGAGCATAGTAGGCTGCCCACGCTGCTGCATTGGCATCGGCTGCTGCTTTATCTGGACACAAACCAGATTCATTAACAAAGGCCAAGATAAAAGCTATAAACATACAGTTATAGCTGCCCATTATATAATATGATATGTATCTGAGTTAGTGACTTCAGAGCAATAGGATAATCATTAAGAGCTTTTCAATTCCCATCAAACGTCAAATGTACCAGCGTGTCAACTGAAAGCAGGTACTCACTTGGATCAGGTTGCCCCTGTTGCCAGTGTGGGTAGCCATTGCCCCATCCCTGAGGCTGGTATGGCGCAGGTGGACCACTGATGAAAGAAAAATAAAATAAATAACCATCAACTTGCCACACATTCACCCGTGTGAGTATTCTTCTTATCACAACAAGCTTTAAAGATGAGGTAAAAACAAATAGCCACTGTACTCACTGTGGTCCTGGAGGTCCCTGGTTGTATGGTCCAGGGTTGTATGGACCCATGGGAGCACCAGGGGGTCCGGGTGGTCCAGGAGGACCATGTGGGCCTGGACCTCCATGTGGACCAGGGGGACCGTGTGGGCCTCCCATTGGAGTGACTGGTCCCTGAAAACACAAAAACGTCCCGGTCAGTAAACCAGCTTATTAAAAAAAAAAAAAAGGAAACAAATGCCTCCATGGGGGCTCATTATCAAACTATTGTGTCTTACCCCAATTTTCTCCTCCACCAGCTGCCTGGCGTAGTCGATCTGTTGAGGGGAGCCCCGAACAGTGAACATTTTAATGTTGGGATCAGCGTTGGGTGGAGGATTCCTCTGTAGCTCAATTCTGGCTCCAGACTGCTGGCTGATGCCCTTGATTGTCTCACCACCTGAAGAGTTCAGAAACAAACATTGACCACAACAGCCAAATACGTTTACCTTTAATGAATTCACCAGCTTCTCTCCTTAAGAGACCACAAGAGGAGCGTGGAGGACAAAACAGCACAAATTTTAGTAACCCTGGAATACTGATAACATGTGCCACATTTAAAATTACGTGCATGTTAACAGACATCAGTAAACTTGAGATATTCAAGCTAGTATAATGAGTACCAGGCACGACCTTTTGGGGGTGATTTAAATGTATTAAAAACTAAGAAATAAGCATACAAATCGTGCAACAACCAGTTGTGTCAATCCCATGTACTGGGTTCAAAATAAGGCCATTTTAACTTCCTTTAATAGGAAGTGGAAAGTCAAGGTGCTAACAAAAAGGGAGAAAACCCTCTAAAGCAAGTTACATTTTCTGTTCTGCTCCAATTTGTTGGTTTTGTTGTCATCTTTTTCTCCTTTTACCCACAAGTGCTACATCCCCTAACATAATGAATGATGCTTTTTTTGACATTTAACCAGATATTATTGAACTTAATATCCTAAAATTCCCTTTGCTTTACACTTCGGATTTGTCGTAAAGCTATGGCACTTAAACTTTCAACAAAGTGTAGCCCTGCTGTTAAGGGGTCACTTGCCTTTCCCAATGATGAGGCCGGTCTTCATGGTTGGGACAGTGAAGGTAAACTCCTGCAGGCCACCAGGGGGGCCCATGTTCCAGTTCCCCTGCCCGCGACCACGACCTCTGCCACCCCCATGTCCTGGGGGGCCGCCTGCCTGGACGCTCCTCAGCAGATCGGATATGATTTCTGCTGCGTGCTGAGCCTGATCAGGGGGGCCCATGATCTGTGCTATCCTGTCTGGAGTGCTGCCATCATCTGGAGGGAGAAAACAGGTTGATCAGAGACGATCAAGACAAGAGTTTCTGAATTTCTGCTCCTGGGATTTAACCAACTCTCCAACTACTACTCCACTGTCTAACTACAAAGTCTTTATGTGTGTTCAGGTCTCAGATAGTTTAGGGTTAGGGTTATACATCAGCTGTTCAGCGTGGTGCATGAGTTTTCATCACTGACCATACACATTTTTAATTCTGTCCAAATGACTTTGCTTTAGGCCAAGGTTGTTTCTCAGTTCTTTTCATTAATGAGCAGTCTTAGTCACTCACCTGGTTTAAACTGAATCCTGACGCCTGTGTCATTCTGTATTTTCTTGATCATCTCTCCGTTTCTGCCAATAACAATTCCTACTGCAAAACGGGGGACAGGAACCTAAATGATGGCAGAAAACAAAACCAAAGTTAAGAAAATGGATTCAAACCCTTGTCTCCAAACTGAACAAATTAAAACAACTTATTACAAAATACTCACATCCAAGCTATCTCCTCCGCTGCCGCCTTGTCCTCCGCCTCCCCCAACTCGTGAACCATACTCGCCCCTCTGCTCCCTGAAGCCTTGATCTCTGATCAGCTCCATCACCATCTCCTTGGCTTGCTGAAGTCAAAAGAAAGTACATCTCATCACAGCAATACTCCACTAGTCTCCATGGAGACAAATAACGAGGCATGTAGAGGGACATTTTGGCTCTAGGCACGGGTTTACACAACAAAGGGGTGAAAGCAGAGGTAGCTCATATATCAAAATACGTCTTACGCTATCATATCCCGATATAATGTTAGAAGTGCAATGGTCACACGGGCGAGGACCCACCTGAACTTTAAAGGGCTCTCCTGAAATGCGGAGTGGCTTGTCTGCACCTGTGTTCTGGGGTCCATCTTGGATCATGACCATCTTCACTCCAGCTCTTTCCTGCAGGAAAAAAGAACAAAAAAACCCCCCCAAAAAAAAAACATCAGAGCGTGTGTGGGCCAAATGTGCTTAAAAGACTGTCCCTGTGGTCACTATTGGTCACTATATGAATCTGCTACTAAAAACACTGATTGGACACTCACCTGAAGGCTTTTGATGGTTTCTCCCCCCTTTCCAATGACAAGTCCAGCTTTAGAGGCAGGGACCATAATCTCCTGGACAGTCATTCCTGGGCCGTCGTTGTGGTTGAACGCTGGAGCCGGGCGCCCCTTCTCAACTATCTCTGTTAGTAGCCTCTTTGCAGCCCTGGTGGGAGAACAATGACCATAATACAGACTGAAATACTTGACAAAGACCCAACAAAAATTAAGATTGACTATAGTTGCTGGAATTTCATTTACAACAAATATCTGATATACAAGAAGGCAGTATGTGATTTGTCCCCCCTCACAAAAAGCATCAATATTTTTTCCCCATTTCCCACCACGCCTCAACCCCCCAGTGTGAGTAACAACTGACAGCTGTTGGTTATTACTACGTACAACCCTGGCTCCAAAAAGATGTAACGTAGACTTGCAGTATTTCGGACACTTGCTGTAGTAAATTTGCTTCGCTGCCTTAATACATGCATACACAAGCTTGATTGCTCGCCTTGTCTCTGGGAAAAGGTCTTATGTAGTACTTCTAAACTTATAAAGTTTATAACTTACGGTGGAATAACTTCATAAAAAAAGAAAAAGAAAAAAAGTGAGACCTTAAACCTTGAATATAGTATTTTCCCACCCCGGAGGGTCCTGTCAAAAAATCCTTCCCACCTGCCTATATGTGCAGACGGACATTGGAAACTCACTGCGATTTCTGACAAATTAATTAAGCAGATTCTTCTTGGATGCTTAGAAGATAAAAGAGCGAACATTTGATTTGAAGAATGTATTTAAATAATTTACATACAAAAGGTCAACTGTCCGGAATACCGTGTTGTCCGAAATACAGTGAGTCTATGTTACATGCTTTTAAAACTAAGATTTTCACTTCAGGGGGCCATTAAACAAAAATAAAAAACTTACTGGATGGACTCTGGTGGTCCTGTTAATGTCACTGACCTATCTGGCATTCCTCCACTGTCTACAACACAGAGAAAGAGCAGTTAATGCAAACTTCACAACAAAAACAAAAAGTATAATTTCTTGATATAACAGATCCAAAATATCTGCAAAGAGATCTAAACTTACCAGGTGCGATCTGTATTTTGCATCCCGACTCCTGCTGCAGACGTGATATTTGTTCGCCACCTCTTCCAATAACTAGAAGATAAAGGTGTGTTACCTTCAAATATTCAATATTAACAACACTAAACTGATGCTTTTGCTGTGTTTGAACGAAAACTTACTGAATCCAACCATTCCATCTGGAACCTTGAATTCCTCTGATATTGATCTGAGAATAACAGAACAAATCAATGTGAGCTTTGTAATAAATGGCCAAATGTGGAAGACAAAATGTAATTTAATTTAACTCAAGTACCTACCTTGGGGGGCCACCCATTCCTCCCATCGCTGAAAAGGCTTGGGAAAAAAAGAAAAAAAAAAGATAGATATTACAGTACATTAGGGGGGAAAAAGTCAGCGTATACAAGATCAACCCATGCACCAAATTTCCAATTCATGCTAATTTTAGGTAGTAGGTAGGGAATCATTAAAAACTACAGCCACATATTTAACTAACTATATCATCAGGTCACTTACCATCATTTGTAGCCACTTTCTTTGTCTCTGGTTGGTCTGTGACAACATGAAATAATAACCAGCATAAGTTTCTCTCATTACACCTACCATCACATTACTAACAGTGTTCAATCTGAAAATGGCTTATCAGCATTGTCTGAAATTTTACTTAATTTTGTAAAGCCTGCATAGCCACCACACATAGAGTTGAAATATACTCTAAATTGACAGTTTTAGGTACACCTAGCGAAAACTAATGCAGTCCTACAATTAAATTCTACCTCCGTGAAAGTTATAATGTTCAGTTTTTGTTGAAACTGCTCCAGAGAGGCGTTGAACCGACTTTATGATCATTTTGGAGGCTGTAGTTTGTGGTGCTGTCTAACTGTATTGCGTTTAGATGTTTCTAATACTGTGTCCGCCCTATTCAAAATGAAAACAGACTAAATTTTAGACACAACTCTCAGTTGTGTGCAATACAGCTCAACAGCACCTAAATGACAGGGCTGAATCAACACCACTCCAACTGTTTTAACGAACACTGAATATTACTATCTTCATGAAGGGAGGATGTATTGCAGGACTGCTGTAACAAAGTTAAACTGAAACCAAAACCAACACTGGCTGAACCTGCTTAAGCAGTATAATGACTCTCAAAATCCCCATCACCAACACTTCGATTTTTAAATTAAATCGTGAGATTACACATTTGTTCCCCAAATAATAAACAACAACAGGTACTGATTTGAAACTGCTGTGAAGACAGACAGTGAAAAAAAATCATCCAACTCTAATCACATGCAATAACTAACAAACTGCATGGGCTAAAATTGAAAACACCAACATGAAAATGAACTGCTCATGTGGTTAGTAGTAATGTACATAATGTCAACACTTATTGGTGAATATGCACATTGATATAAAGACAACATTGCTGTAGATTTAATTTAGTTGAGTCAAGAACATTTCTAGGCAAATATAATTTAGTTGCTGCTAATACACAGAGGCAAGCATTAACTATCAAGACTTGCATTGAATCGATTTGAGTCACTGACCGATATTCAGGTTAGGCATGGGAAAATACCCACCAGCGTCCTCCAGGGGCCTTTTCTGGCCTCCGTAGCCAAATTCATTTGTTGGGGGTGCCGCAACGCCATCACCGCCGATTTTCGCTGCGATCTGAAACACAAAGCAAATAAAGACAAACAACAACTTAGATGATTTCTTTGCTGTTCGTGTTTGCTGCGTTTGGACAAGCACGCTGGCTGCGGCCTACACTTCTGTCCGGAAGTCCGGCCCAACAAAGGGAAGCTTATACTTCCACTTTAGCTGATCGGTTAATGTGTGATAAACATTAAAAGCTTGGGTTCCCAATAACTGATCGTATTTGTGAAATTTAAATCAGTACATTATCAGTACTCCACTAGGATTGCTTCTGTTTTCGCTTTTGCAGTGTGGCGCAACGTCAGCTAGTCATCGTTCGTTAGCTTAGCTTAACTTAACGTTAGCCTGTCGTGAAGCCGTGTATAACGGCAGAAAGCAACGAAACTCGCTGTTTGCTCCTTACGTCGAAATTATTTTTGGACTAAATTACATAATAGTCGTCTTACCTGTCGTGCTCGCTGTAGAGCGTCTTTAAAGGCGTCGTTCATTCCGCCACCGGCATTAGAGGACGGGGGAGCCACGCTGCTGTAGTCAGCCATATCCGTTGCTCTTCTCCTCCTCGGCGCAACAAGATGGCGGGTTTCATACACGGGATGTGGACGGGAAAACCCGCGGTCAAATTTTGTCTCGCGATAACAGCCACACGTTGTTTTTTTTTGTCTAATCTGACGTCGCTCTCCACTATTGGTTGCTAATCTGGCCAATGCGGTGTAGTAGAACCTTCAGTAGCATAAAATGAAAATACTATGGTTAAGTACACATGCCTATAAATTGCTCTAGTATATGTACTTATTTACTTTGAATTTCTCATATTTATCTGAAATCAATAAGCCTTTGTAGCTGGTTCTTTAACAATAAATATTTTGTAATGTTTTGCATATATCATTGCAATTGTAAATCATGCTTTAGTCTATACTTTATAACTTTGTCAAAGCGTTTCATGTTTGTGATAATAATGAGTATTACACATTTAATAATAGTCTTATAATGTTATGATTTTTCCAAACTTGGCTGCCTTACTATAAACTGTGGCTGTGACTTGTTACATAGATAAATTAGCAACAATTGTCATAACACTTTAAAATCCAATACATGCCTTGACTTGTAAAAAACAAAAACGGTATAAACACACAAATATTCACACACCCATAATGTAAGACACAACTCATTGTTCAAACTCATTATAAAGACAACACATCAACTAACTGTTTAGCACTGTTTAATGTTAAATGGAAAAGAAGATGCCTGCCTGTAATGAAATAAAAGTTTATTGTACAGCTCACACATGTCCTCATTTACACAGCCCGATCTTAAGTGGGCATTTATTACACTTGTAGACTTGTAAATTACAAGTCAACCATGCATCAGCACTCAGTGAGGTGTGCTGTATTTAAATACTCATATCTCATGCTCTTGGTCAGTGGTAAACCTTAACTCAAGCTTTAAAAAAGCTACAGTTAATTAAAGGTTGAATCACATGATAATACATGTCTGGCAGACTTGCAATTTCAGCCATTTTTTAAGGATTCCAGTTATTTTTAGACATTCATTTAACATGAATAAGAGTTCACAGTTTTTGTCTTCTTTGGGTTCTTGATTAAATCCCTAAAAAAATAAATTTAAAAGCAACAATTCAGCACGCAAAGAAATCACCTTCTTTGCTAGATCTCAAGACTCCGTTGAGCAAAACACATTTTCAAATTTTCTAGTTAAAGTGTAGTTTATCAGAGCACATGGAATAGCCCTGACGAAGCTGGCTCCCATTCCATTATAATATCCTCTAATTCCACGTCTTTCATATATCTCTATAAGTCCTTGTAATACACCTGAAGCCGGACGTGAATCTGAGCTGAAAGCTGGAAAACGAGACAAATGCTGATGAGTAAAACATCTCAAATGGTTTCAAATAATCTCAAATGCGTCACAGAATATGCACAGGTTTACCTTGTGCTTGCTGCTGAGTTCGGATCACTGCCAGTGGGTAACTGGTCATTTGTCCAGAAGCAAAAGCCACAAAACTGAAGAAAAACAGTTTGGAGTCACTGTTGTAGGCTGGATCACTCTTTGCCCAGTTCATGATTGACTGCAATAAGAAGCAACTCGTTAAAGATGGTATCTGTCACATGAACATGTATTTGATCTTTGAGTGTTGTTCTGTCTCACCTGATGAACTGCACACTCCACACCTGCGTAGGGGATCATGCAGAGGATGCTCGGCTTGAATCCTCTGTAAAAGGAGGACATCGACTCATGTCTGTAAATAGATTGGGCACATGCCACAACACCATTGTAGGTGCCAGCTTGCTGCAGGTTCAACCTCACCTTCATCACCTGTAGGGGAGATAAGAGGAGAGAGATTCCTAAAATGAACCTCCATTTATACACATTTTACATTTTACACATTCAAGATATTCACAATAATCAAAATACAAACAAGGGGTTTCATTCCAAACATTTACTATTTCAAAAAATGTGACACTTACTTTGATTTTATTTTAAATAACGCTAGTCGTAATGGTGCTACAGTAAATGAAAACTCACTGCAGCTTTTCCTAAAATTTCTTGCAAAATAAAACCCCAACTTTTCACATTACTATCAATTTAGATGATATACACACACATCCATATTTAATAATGCTACTTCACATTCTTTGCATGAATAATTATCACAACCATTTGAGACATTGGTGGGATTACTGCAAACAAGGGAGATCATTAATGAGAAGATTATCAGCGTCAGTACTGGATTTTATAATATGTGGCATCAGGTCAGATTTGGTATAAAATCTGTTGTTTTACAGCACAGCAAGGAAACTGCTTTGTGGCACTTAGAAGTTGAGGGTGTCACAAAGGCAACTAAACATTTCAGTCTCCCTTGGGAGTATGTGAAAGTATGTGAAAGGAGCACATCGAACATTTTTCACCTCTTGAATAAAGTGAAAGATAAAACTTTTTTATTATACTTGTACATGACATGACATTGTCATGCCCATGAAGAATGGCAACAAGATAGCAGTGTCATCTTTTCTTGCACATTATCATTACTCAGCATCTCAGCGTCAGATTTTATGAATGTGTGTGTGTGTTCCTCCTCATGACTGCCTAAAGCACCCAAGTGCTTTAAAAAAAATGTATTTTTGATGCAACAGAATCATCTCCACAATATTCTCATTTGTTTACAATAATTAAACCAAGACATCATAGTTAATAGGGCAGTGACATACTACATACTACATTTAAATTAAAAAAATTGTAATAATCTATATTTTAACAGTGTTCAGCTGTTATGCAAAATACAGGACAGGACAGAAATGTTAAAGCACTCAGACCTGCCACTGATCTCTGATACCTCTAAAGGGTAGAAGGCAGCGTGAGCAACAGCACCGGACACACAACCCAAGCCGAAACGCTGCTGCACCGTCAGGGTGTCCTGTGTTCTGTTTTGGGTGTACACCTTCATCTAGACAAAGTAGAGAAGCTCTGAGTGCACTTGTCAATTAGAAATAGGAAACTGGTGCATCCATAATTCATACTAGAGAGGCTGTCTGCTATTTTATGCCTCACCTGGGCGTAGATAAGACACTGTAGCGTTGACTGTGGCGTTCCTTTCAGCACATTGACGGCGTTTCCTTGCCACATCGACCGCACACCACCTGCCCTCATCTCCTGAAAGCCTTGGGAGAAGGCCTTGGATCCATGAACCTACAGAGCACACAGGAAATACTTTTTTATAAATCACAGTCATAGGCAGCTGCAATAAATGTGCAGCAATGTGATGCCTCCTGAAAAACAATTTGTTGATAAATACAGGTACGGATGCTACAAAAATAACAGGGTCTCACATATTTCTTTTAGAGCGACAGTTTAAAACAAAACACAGACAGTAAAAATGATGTGATATTGCTGTCAATCTCTTTTCACTTGCTCCATCCACAGAGGTCAGAGGTCAGTGTCAGCTACAGCCAAACATAACTAGATGTTATGCAGACTGAGCTCTTTGTCCAGGATACTTCAGCATAAAGTGTATGAAGGATAATGAGAAGCATTGACTTACAGCGGCTGCAAAAAAAAACCCACTAAACACATATGGTGAGACTCATAAATCCTTTGGCCCATTCTCTCTCTCATACATGTTAATAATATGCCACATGCAGTAAACTGTAAGCTGAATGCTCCTCCAGTATCAAGAAACGAGAAATTATGTAAAACAAGGTGGGCTAGCTAATAACAGACTGTCTTTACTCCCCGACACAGTAAAGTAACACCAGGTCATTTACAACAAAGAAAAAGAAACTTCTGGTTTTCATTCTTTACAATTTGGCTTATGCTTGTTTGTCTTGCTAAAGTTACTGAGGAAATACTCCTTTAAATTTCACTTTAAAATTACTTTATGTGAGTTTAACCATGGAAGTTCATTCGGGACCTTTGGGAACAGTATATGTAACACAATAATCTAAGCTCAAAGGACCTTTTACTCGTTTTTGGAGCTTTAAACTGCATCTCTTCGGTCAACAAATAGAACAAGTTACACTGTGAGATGCGGTTAAAAGCTTTGAAAGATAGTGAGTAGACCTTTAATCACAGATTATTTTGTTAAATAGAGTTTATGTGAGGTTTCAGATCAAGAATGCTCTCTGTTAAGTTATGAATAAGTTATACAGTAAATGGCACTGCACTTAGACATCTTAAATCCTACTTGAGCTTCATACAAGTCAACAATCACACAAAACCTGTGCAAACCTTTATGCCCAGTGTGAGAAGTTCTGTAGCTCAAAGCTCATTGTGCTTCCAAGGATTCTCTGTAACTGTCTTAAACTTTTGTCCCACCAGAGTGAAACTTAAATGTCACCACTATTATGACAGTTGAGCCAGTGCCATGCATGTATGGAGGTGTTTGTGTTTGCATATCAAGTTAGTCTGATATACTGTTCCATTGAGGACCATCAAAAAACCAAGCGTTGGTGTTAGTAAGTAACATGTTCTGGGGTATTTGTTTGGGATCAAACATCCACTCATGCATTTCACTAATAATGAAGTAGCACCTGACAGCGGAGCTGACCTGAAGTTGGGTCTTCAGGCGGTCGATGGGTGCCGTCACACTTCGGGATACAGCATCTGCCAGTCCTGCTGCGACGACAAACGTCCTCCACGCACCAAAACCAGACTCCTCTTCAGGGAACTCGATGGACGCTGCGCGGCTCTCACCCACATCAAAAACCTACAGACAAACAAAATGTGGAAACACATTTAACATCCTTTAATCCCTGTGTTATTACTCATGCTTAAGTGGACGGCACATGCGTCACAGTTCGTGCACACCTTTGCTTTGCTGAAGCATCAAACGTAACATGAGCGTGATGCTGCCAGAAGCTCTTACCAGATTGTGTTTCCACGAGGACACCAGCTCACCGATGTTGTCCACAGGGTTGAGGATGACATGGTGCAGGAATTCACCCCAGTCCACCGTCATCGAACTGTCCTTATCCATCCTGGTGTTCGCAAAAACAACAGCCACAGCAAATTCTCAGCGTTTTGTTGGTTTGTTTCATCACATACTGTAATGAAGAATCTTAATGGTTTAAAAGTTGCTGGTAATGTCTTTATTGATCAGTAATAAGTAACTGATTTGTGACAGAGCAGTGATACGCTGTTATAGTACATAATTACACAGGTTTGGCAGGTAGTGACCTGAAGCACCCTTTTGGCTGTGCAGCAGTCCTCAAGCTTGTAACTGCAAGACTGCAAAACTTATTTTATTTGCATTAAGATATGAATTACTCCATAAGCATGAATATATATATAGACCCATTTATAAAGTAATCTATGGTTAACTTATCCACCCATTATACCCTAAAGGTACCTGCTTGTATAGTGATGCCAAAATCTTTACAATATGACACCTATTTAAAAAGCACTAATGATGATGAGCGTGTGAAACGTGCAAACATGTGTTTTAAACTCTGCTGAACCCAGAACTACATCTGCTAAGGTTATTTTTTGTTTTGTTTTTTTTTTACATATTTTATATATGTTTGTTTAAATGCAACCATGAATCCATGAGGTAGTGGGCAAAAACAAAATCTTACATTTGAATTATTTGTTTTGCATTCGGCTTTGATATGACCACTCCTAACTCCTTAAACAAACATATGATGTCGTCCTGGTCAATCACCCCTGATCAGAGAAGAAATGCACACAATTACAAACAGATACTGATACTGCTTCTTCCAGTGATACTGTAAACTCTATGAGTGCAAGCATCACAGCCTGTAGTGCTGTGCAGTGGATTGTCTACTGTGCCTTTCTGGTCTGACCTTGAAAATACAGTTTATTGTCATGATATTCATGAAGAATATGCCCAGGTAGAACTACTCATCTTCTACATCAGTAGTAAAACACAGTATGTTGTTTAAAGGAGAACAACATGCTTAAAAAACAGATTCAACAATCATTACATAGTGTTTATGGTATGTATCCTACAAGGCTATTGCACTTTATAGCATTTTCTTATGTTTCCTTGAGAAATATAACATTTTTCAAGAGGTAATTGGCTCTGACAACTCACCACACTTGTTCTTGTCAAGGTCATGAAAGTAAATTTTCCATTTCCTCTCTCTGTCCATCATGTAGCTGAGGAACTCTTCATAATCCAGCAGGCCATCTTTGTCTTTGTCATAAGAATCAATGATATTCTAGGAGAGAAAGAAAAAAAAACACTTAGCAGGTTTGTGGTGACATTAGAGCCTGGCACATACAGTGCACATACATGCGGGTAAAAATAAAAAAACATTATTAAGAATATTACCTGGACCTTCCCATCCGCTGAGAGGATCCCATGCTTCCTCATTTCGTTGTGGAGCTCCGCCACAGATATGAATCCATCCTTGTTTTGGTCCAGTTTAACAAATAAACCACGAAACTGATCCATGGTTCGTTTAGAAACTAGTTAGCCTCCAGACTAAAAAAAAGGACAAGATGTAAAAAAAAAAAAAAAAAAGATTTAAAAAAAAGGAGAGAAATGATGCATTGATGATAATCAGAGATTATTGACCTGCAGCTCTGCTTTGACGCTGACTCACTGGCAGAGCGCAGTGCCAATGCAGCATAAGCGCTTTTAACATTTGCTCAAAGAGAAAACCTCACTTTCTCTGTGGGACAGCAGGTGGCGCTGTGGCTGCAAGAGAGCCGACCACAGCTCATCATCATCATCATCTTCATCACTGTGCCCCCTCCTCTACCTCAGGACCTGCTGCCAGAGTTATATAATATAATATAAATGTATGTAATTTTGATTGAAATTGAGCAAAAAACCTTCATGTTTAGGGTTTGATGTGTTGAGGCAATACAATAGAAATGGTCTGGATAATGCATGCTCGGGTCAAATGACACACACAGAGTACATAAATAACTTCACTGAACTACAAAAAGCAGGAAAAACAGGACAATATCTATATTCTGCCTTTATTGGTCAATGGTCTGCTGTTGTTGCTGCTATTTTAATTTAATATACAATTAGCACAGAATGAAAATATTGTTTTGTTGTCTTGTTTGGAAAACTTGAATTAGCCGCCCCCAAAAAATCTACAATTAGCTACTTTTATTTGTTTCGTTTTGGCTTTTTTTTTCTGTTATGTTTTGTATATATGAGATTGTTTTGGCAGGAGTTTATTCTGTTATAAACAACATACACTCAACACATCCACATATTCACAAAACAAACAAACAATAACATACATGGAAACAAAATGGATAAAGAACGGAGAAAACACAATTTAACATGGGACCAGGACATGGACAATAAATAAATTAAAACATTTGTATTTTTTATTTCTCTGAAACGCTTAAACACATCACATGTGAAGCACATTTAACAGGTTTATATGTGAATCAGCATTTCAACATGTGAACATTTGGGCACATGTGGTTTTCAGACATTTCACCTCTGATAATCTCATATATTATATTAGATGCTTTACATCTGGACTCCAGAAAAAGGAGCTACTGTTACAATAGCTAATGGGGATCTAAATAAATAAACATTTGGACATTTCACAGGTTTGTTTCTAACAAGGGTGCACTTTGTTAATGTTTTTAGTTTCAAATGTGCTCTATAATTAAGTGACTTTACCTGAATAGTATTCTTATAGTGACTTATTCTGTATGTGGACCTAAAAAGTGAGTTACTGTGACCAAATAAACCAATTCATCGCCTGACATTCCTACAGTACTCCTATAGCGGTTCCTTTGGTTATGGTTTTGTTGTGATTTTTTTTCCAGCTGTCAGTTTGCTGTGTGATGACGTCTGTTTATAACTTACAGAAAACACAATGAGCAGGACTTTTTTCACCTCTCACCTGGATGATGTGTAAAAGACAGTAGCCGGCTTTCAAAATAAAAGCAGTTCTTGTTGTAGGCCTACATGTCCAATGAATAAAAACTAAATTAAAAAAACAAATCAGGCACAGACTATAAATGGTACAGCCATTGTTGCCTCAGATTTGGTTAAACGTCACTCTCATTATTTGTGGTCATTATTTCATGAGTTGTGATTTCATTTGGGCGCCCAGCAGCCAATTTTTGCCCCAGGACCCTCTTTAGCAGGCTAATCTGGCCATAACCATTAGTGATGACCATATTTTGTTGTCCATTCTGATAAATATAACTCACCTACCAGCAGTGGTGAAATGTAACTAAGTACATTTACTCAAGTACTGTACTTCAGCGCAAATTTGAGGTACTAGTACTTGAGTCTTTTCTTTTCATGCCACTACTTCTCCTCCACTAAAATTATCTGACAGCTTTAGTTACTAGTTACTTTACAAATGAATTTAGAGCTTATACAATATGATGTTTTGTTCTAACTTAAACTACCCAACAGTTTATACAAGTACAGCTGAAACGATGAGTCAATTAATCAATTAGTCGATTGACAGAAAATAAATTGCCAACTATTTAGATAATCCTTTAGTCATTTTTAATGCAAATATACATTTCATGTTTCACAAATGTGAAGATTCGCTGCTTTTCCTTTTAATTATTTTAATAATTTTAATTAATTTTTTAATAATTTTGAGGTTTGGACTGTTGGTCGGACAAAACAAGCATTGTGAAGGTGTCACTCTGAGTTCTTAACAAACCAAACAATCAATCGATTAATCGGGAAAATAATCAGCAGATTAATCCATAATGTTTATTTTTAATTAGCTCCACTTCAACCAACTACAACAGTAAAATCCTGCTTTTAAATTGATGCACGAGTAATAATAATCTAATGCTATAATATATAATAGTATATCAGTCACAGGGGCCATTTTCCTGATTATACTTATATAGCCTACTTTTATTTAAGTAACATTTTCAGTGCAGGACTTTTACTTGTAACAGATTATTTTTACAGTGTGGTATTAGTACTTAGTAGCTGACACACACACACACACACACACACACACACACACACACACACACACACACACACACACACACACACACCGGAACCAGATTTATTTCTTGCGTTGAACTTGACGCTGGCGCTGCGGATGCAGGAGAGGGAGCTGTGGCTATTTAAAGAGGGGCATCCAGTCACGGATAAATAACAGAAGGTCCACGGCGTTGACTAACCGCCTCTAAATGGTTTTCATCCCACACTGTGTATCTGTGCGCGGCTTCTTACTGTTTATTAGTCCGGACTGAGGCCGCTTCACCGCAGTGACAACCATCCGTCGACCAGTCCACCCAGTCCAGTCTAACAGCTCTTTCTCCGAGGGTCTATTCTGCTGTTTTAAATTGTATTTCTTATTTTCGGAGATACCTGAAAAATGGGAAAAGATTACTATAAAACGTTGGGTATCTCTAAAGGAGCCACAGACGAGGATATTAAGAAAGCTTACAGAAAACAAGCGCTGAAATGGCACCCGGACAAAAACAAGTCTGCAGCCGCCGAGGAGAAATTTAAGGAAATCGCCGAGGCATATGAAGTCCTCAGTGATCCGAAGAAAAGAGAAGTTTATGATCAGTATGGAGAGGAAGGTAATGTGCCTTTTTTTTAATCGCATTGAATTACATTTTTACCCTTGTGTGACGGTTTTTAATTCACCTTCAATAGGCCAATACCGTTATAAACCCGTTATAAAGCCTGGATGGTTGGATGTAAAACACAGCTGGCTTTAATTCAAGTCACTCACTGCAACCAGCAGGCCTAGGAAACAGCTGTTCAGCAGCTCATAGGCCTACAGTTCTGTGCATTTTATTGTACGGATTAGCTATTACACTATATCTGCAGTTATAAGCCTCTGTTATAAGAGGAATAAAAGGCCTGTCACCATTTCCACCAGATTTTCTTAAAAATGTAGGTGTTGTAATTGACAAAAAATGTATTTTGATTGTCAAAGCCTGTATGTACAGTATGTCCTACCTACAATGTCTGAACATAGAGGTTTAATATTCAGTCCAGATGGTTATGGGTGGGAAGCATGTTTGATGTGAGGAAGGGAAAAAGACAACCGGCCATCTCCATCTTTTACAAAATAATTATTTTACCATTTAATGTAACAAAGGGTACATGCTGCACATCTTCAGAAAGGGGCGGTACAAGTGAAACAAGCTGTTTTTTCACCTGTAAAGCCTGCAAATGAATTCTACTAGAACCCCAAAATGTAAACATGAACAATATGGCTCCTTTAAAGACTCACTCCAGCCGTACAACAAACAGAGCATCTATATGTGTGCTTGATTGGTGAGAAAATGCAAGTTCTTTAACATTGCCACTGGACAAACTCATTACCTGAGTAGATTATCTACTGCAGTATCTCAAAAAATGGAAGATCTTGAGTGTGTATAGATTCAGAATTTGTCCATCAGAGACTCAAGTTCCTGACTGTCCTTTAAAGAGCTCCATAATTTGATCCACTTTTGTACTATAAAGTATTTTTGTCTAAGTTTTAGTCTCCCGATACCTCAACTCAGGGTACTGACCAGTATACCGGTTCAATACTAGTGCTCTCCTTTTGCCAAATTTGTGGAAGTCACTGGGATAATTTATATCTAACATGATACTAAGGATTGCTATGGTACTAAAAACTGACTGACTGGCTGTCGTGACTGAATGCATTTAAGACAAAACACTGACATTTTCGAATGACATTGACAAATAAACTGCAGGGCTGCAACAAACATTTATTTTCTAAATTGATTAATCTGGTGTTTATTTTCTCAATAAAGTCATTAATCATTGGTTGGTTAATTGAAAAATGTCCATCGCAATTTCCAGGTGACGTCTTCAGGTGTCAACAAAAACCCAAACATATTCAGTTCACAACAATGTTAAGGTTGAGGAAAAGCAGCAAATTCTCACATTTGAGCAGTTGGAACCATCTAATGTTTGATATTTTTGCCTGAAAAATCAACTAACTACTACAATTAATCAACTAATAATTGCAGCTCTAATAAACTGTATTTAATGTGGATTAGTCACTTCATGGCCGGTACCCAGTCCGCGTAATAAAGTCAGTATCTGGTCTAATACCTATCTGATGGACTGGATCGTGCATCCCTATTGTCAAAGTAGGCATCACTTGTGGCAGAAACCTCTCCCACTGCTGAGTGCTAATGTTAGGATGACTGATCAATCATTTCTGTTCCCCATCAGGTCTCAAGGGAGGAAACGGGCCCACTGGTGATGGACAAGGCAGCACCTTCACCTACACCTTCCATGGGGACCCTCACGCCACCTTCGCTACTTTCTTCGGGGGTTCAAACCCCTTCGAGATCTTCTTCGGGCGTAAAGCCAACGGCCGAGACGACGAGGACATGGAGGTGGATGGAAACGACCCCTTTGGCTCCTTCACCAGCTTCAACCTGAACGGATTCCCCCGCGACGGGCATGTCGGCCCCGGAGGGCAGCAGCGCCGGAAGCAGGACCCAGCCATCATCCACGAACTGAGGGTCTCCCTGGAGGAGGTCTTCCACGGCTGCACCAAGAGGATGAAAATCTCTCGCAAAAGGCTAAATCCAGATGGCAGGACCATGCGCACTGAGGATAAGATTCTCACTATTGAGATCAAGCGGGGCTGGAAAGAGGGAACCAAGATCACGTTCCCGCGCGAGGGAGACGAGTCGCCCACTACCATTCCTGCTGACATTGTTTTCGTCATCAAGGACAAGCCACACCCTCACTTTAGGCGGGAAGGCTCGAACATTGTGTATCCTGTGCGTGTGAGCTTACGACAGGTGAGGCGTTTTCTATTCTGGCACCCACTTTGACTTTGAGTGTAGCAGTATTAATAGAGTCTGATAGATGGATTAGTCACACACGGGGGGGGGGATTCAGAACAAGCTCACATTTAGTTTAGAGTGCTGCTTCAAAGCTCTGATGCTCCAAAAAGCCTGGTCACAATCAATAAGCCGTAGGTAGTCTGCCTCAAAAGTTGTTTTCCCTGGAAAGTACAGGCGTACTGAATGAGCATAGTACTGAACCGCACACACGCTTTGGCTGTGCACTTATGCAATCTAGATCATCAACATTGAGAAACAGGAGCTGTATCACAGGGAGGGCAGAGAGGCGGCGCCCACCCACGCTCACACACTGCAAGATGTTCTTATATGGTTCCTCCTACACTCTGAGATGGATCTCACTGCCTCGTCTCATATTTCAAATCACCTTTTAATCACATTAAATGTTTCCAGTCAATAAAAAACAATCAATACTATACTATAATCAGAATAGTTGTATATCAGCATGAAAGTTCATTCATGACTTTGGTCAAACAGTAGTTTGATAAAATAATCTTAACTCAAGCACCACTTGACCCCTAGCTTTTTCCGGAGCTTTCCACAGCATCTCACAGTCTTCGTTAGAAAGACAAGAAAAGAGAGGGAAAGATCAAGCTGGTCGCTCACGTCCAACGCCAAAGACGATCTTTGAATAGAGAGATTACGACCACCTGTTATCACCTGATGACAAGTGAGCCATCTCCACGACAGCTGAGCAAACTCCATCCACTAATGAAGACTGCTGATGTGGTCTATAATGGTTGAAAGCTCTGGAAAAGATATCAAATGGACCTTAAATTAAGCTTATTTTGTAAAAATAGTTGTATAATTTGCTCAGTGTTCAAATATCTATGGTCCTGTGTAGGTCTGTAAATAAATATACAGCAAAGTGTGATGGACTCGGGTCAGTTCCAATCAGAGATCAGGACTAATGGTACAGTACGGCCAATTCAATCTCAACTGTCCATCAAGTAGCACAAGCTTCAAGGATATTTATAGCTGAAGAACTGTAGATATTCAGGAGGCCGGTTTGGGGAAACCATTTTGCAAGAATTAGAGCAATTTGCACGCAGTCTACTAGAGCCGCACTGATATGTCGGCCAATATTATCTTATCGCAGATATAAAGTGGCAATGTATAAGTTGGCCGACAGGCAGAAAAAAGAAATTGCAATACAAAAATGCCAAAGATGTTTGAGGCAGTTTAGAAACTGTCACTGGTATATAGTTTGTCCTCTGAACACTGACAATTTTATTTTTCAATATTAGTCCCAAGTGTCCAGCTCAGTCACAATTCTTTAAAAACAGGGATTCTTATGAAAAATGTTTATGTTATGTGCTTATGTGTAAAAGATTTTTTTTAAACTGTCAAATACAGATGTCAGTATTGGCTTAAAGAAATCCAGTATTAGTCAGGAAGTACATCTGCCAACAGTGATAATAGATGTTTGCATTCTGAGATTAAGTGTGTAAATGTGTTTACAGCAGAGCTGGGCAATAATTCAGTGCTTTTCTTTTGTCAACTTTCAGCTGAATTGTATCGTGGTGACATGATTATTCCCTGTTCCTGTTTCCAAATATATGTTGTCAAATGATTGTTAATGATTACAAGCAACTGGTGTTTTTATTTTACACGCTGACGACTTTGGCTTCATGTAATGAATAGCAATAGATCCCAGTCAGCTGCTTTGAATATCGGTTTTATTATTTTATATGTGAATTTGCGTACATTTGCTACATCGTGCAATATGTTGATATCAGAACACATCGTTACGACTATAATGATGTTCATTTCAACCATATTACAGCACTAGTTTACACACAAAAGAAGATTTTGGCTTTAATCTCAGCCAATGAACAGATTCATGTGTTATTTTTGCCCACAGTAGTAGATCGTGTGTGGGTTGCCGTTCTCCTGATTCTCACTCTGACTTCCATATTCTTGTCTTTTAGTCGTTGTGCGGATGCTCGGTTACCGTGTCGACGATAGACGGGAAGACGTGCAACATGAAGATCACGGATGTCGTCAAGCCTGGCATGAGAAAGACTGTTGCCGGACAGGGTCTCCCCTTCCCCAAAAACCCCGAGCAGAGAGGAGACCTGGTGGTGGAGTTTGATGTGAACTTCCCTGAGACGTTGCCCGGCAACGCCAAGGAAGTCCTGAAACGGCATTTACCTACTTAGGACGAAGGACACGGACTGAACAAGGGGAGATAACCACATGACAGCGCTCACCCTCGTTACCAAACACACACACACACACACACACACATACACACACACACAAGGACAGTTGTGACAGTTCACAGATGGACCCCCTGACGAATGTGCAATTTCTATTTTTGAGCTATGTGGTGATTTTATAAATACCATGCATGCTGCCAAGTTGATATAAGTGCAAGTGAAAGACTGTCTGGGTTGTTGATATCTGAAAGTACACATTGTATGTATGTGGGTCTTTGCCACAATCACTTTATCTGTTTGTTTGTTGGAAATATTTGGTAGTGAACAAGTCTACAGTTTCCAAAAAAACCATCCCAGTGATCCTGGGGAAAATTGCAGTGCCAAACAGTACATTTTCTTGCTCTCATATAGATTTCACAGGCTTCATTACTGACATTTGTTAACTGTCATTCACGTTTATTTTGTCATTAAGAGATAAAAGCCTCAATTTGGAGGCTGTCTTAAAATTTGCGTACAAGTTATTCAAGAGGAAAGTGGTTGAATGAATTGGATTGTCGTGTGCATTTTAGAAACTTACATGTGAAGATATTGAACTTGAATTTTAAAATAAATATTTCCACATGAAGTCATCTTGAGCTGTTGTTGTGCAATAATGGAGAGGCATTTGATGAATCCTCTTCCATGAAATAAACAGTGTATTAAGAATAATCACTTTAAAACCGTTAATGCTGCTTAGGCTTATTTATAGTCAGTGAACAGTCTGCATAGCAATATTACACAAAATGAGCACCTGAAAATGGTTCTTCAGAGTTTTTTTAATAGTCAAATGTGGATATTTTGTTGTTGTAAAACCTATAAAGTAACATTTCTGATGTGCAAAGGTCAATATTAAAAATACGTCGACTGAATTTAATGCTTACTAATGGCAAAACTATGAATGTGTAAATATAGCTGTCTGGTCTCAGCTGCTGGCTATCAGCTGCCAACACAGAGGCCTTTACATTTTCCCACCAGGGGACGCCACATCACTCATCATGGGCTCAGGGGCCCACAGAGGCGGGGTCCCTGTTAGGCAGAGAGGGCCACTTGGCTGCTGACATTTGCACTCATTAGTTTTTAAGTTGAGAGCAGGCATTAAAAACAGCACTGCCTAGTGTTTGGGCTCTATTAAAGCCATATATAAGCTGTTATCAGAGTCAAAATCAGCTGTATTGGCCAAGTATGCGTTGCTGAGGAATTTGACTCCGGTTTTAAGTTGCTCTCAATGTACTTACACAGAAGAATTTACAGGACGATAGAAATAGACATACAGATAAAAACAAGGACAACAAAGCTGAACAAAGATAAACGCAAACATTTAACTATAATGTACATACAAGTAGGTGAAAAAATGGGTGTATATATAAACATATACAAAAATCAACCAACAATTACCAACAACATACAATGTCTATATACAAGTCAAGTGCTCTGTAGATTGTATGTCATCAGAAAGGGAGAGCTGAAAACTGAACAAATGAATAAAAACACATAAAGTACAAGAGCGCAACCCAGAGGCTGCCATCCGCCGCGCCATCTTGTGCATATGCTTATATTTTTAGCATTTTTTTTATTACTACACATGAAAGTCTGGAAAAATATCTATCAATCCATCTATAAATCTGTCTAAGTAGATCTATCTGTATCTTGGTTTAAATCAAATGTCTTTCGTTTTTCTCTAAAAATTAAACAAACCTCTGGGTGCACGATTTGTTCCTTTTGCTAGCATAGATGTGTATAAATCATGTGTTAGACATTTGTGCAAATTATGAGTCACTACTATTATCCAGGGAGGGAGGAGAGTAAACACACCTGCTCCTTCTTAATGTGTGAGTTTGCCAGCCTAATGTGAATCCTTATGGCATTATAGTATCTAAAACAGAAAATAAATCATTTTTAAGGGAAAAAAAACATTTAATAACACGATCAAATCATAGTTGATTTATGTTTATACTAGTTTACCATTGACTGAATATCGCAGTTTAATTTGACACCTGCCATGTTTCATCAGTGATTATACTTAGCCATAGCATTCTTCACTGTATACAAGTGTATAATTTAAAAAAAGAATAAGCACTCTTCATCCTGATCTTACATTCAGTGAATGCCTCTCCATGAAATACAAGCTCATTTACATTTAGAGCCAACATTACACACCTGGGAGGTCCTCATCTCAAAATATGATGTATTATTATAGATTAAAGCTGTCCAGCAGTATGTAAAGCAATTCAAATTAGCCCCACCTCTACCAGCTGCAACATTAAAGTAACATACACATTAATGTATCCATAATTATAATAATACGGTAACATACATTATTCTGAAATGGGCCATTCTTCACAATGAGTACTTTTACTTTTGGCACTTAAAAGTATATTCTGATACTTAAAGTTTGTACTTTTACGTGAATGTGTGGTGTTTACTTGTAACAGAGTATTTCTACACTGTGGTATCGCTACTTTTACTTAAGCAAAATACTTCAGAGTACTTCTTCCACCGCTGCTGGTTTTCAGCCTTTTACTTTAAAATATATATATATATATTCTCCTTTAGACCTGGTTCTAACTTGGACTCAGCCAGTTCTATTGTTAGTGGGGTGAGAGGTGGTGATGATTTGGGGGGGCAACAAAGGAGGTGGGGGTACAAAGCAAAGGTCTATCCTGGGGCTCTGAATTTGTAGCTACGCCAATGGATTTAACTAATCCCTGACCAAGAAACCAGTTTTTCTGTGTGTGGGTATAATTTCATTGCACTTTAACCCCGGAGTAATTGTTTTAAAGTGATGACCCCCCCACCTGTGATGGCGCACAGGTGCACTGGGACTGAATCTCCAACCGTGTTGATCCCGGGTTCGTCCCACTGCGCCTGCGTGCCGCCGAGAGACAAACAGAGTAGCTATTGTTAGTCGAGGACCAGCCAGCAGGTTGTGTCAGAGTTTATCTCATGCTCACCCCCTACCTGTTGAATATTCACAGTCGAGTCACTGTCGAAGAACAAAGTCAAATCTAAAAGCCGTGGGCAGGAGAGGAAGGGAAAAGTGGTCGCGGAAGAAATAGAGGAAAGCTCGGAGGAAAGGAGGAAGTAAATAGGACAACACGACCGTTGGGCTTGGAACTCAACAGGTTAGCTACTTCAATGTTGTAGCGGCGGCTCGGACTTTTTATTTCTCACGTCGAAAAACAAACGAAGACAACAACAAAACAAACAAAACAATGCCGCTGGGACCGTGGAGGAAGAAAAACAAACAGACGAAGGAGCATTTGGTGGACAACGAGGAGGTCACCGGCGGACACGCAGGTGCCGGGAGCTTGGCTAAATCCGCCGTGAACGGAGTGGGGCTCCCGCCTCCACCTGCCAACCTGCGGCCCAAACTGGTCTTCCACACGCAGCTGGCTCACGGAAGCCCCACCGGCAGGATCGAGGGATTTTCCAACGTGAAGGAGTTGTACGCGAAAATAGCAGAGGCGTTTAATATAAGCCCACCTGAGGTAAGATCTCACCTGTTTTTAAAGGAGGGGGTGGGGAGATAAAGTCATGCAGGTGATTAAGTGTTGCGTTCAAGTGTTAAACCTCGATTTTCCTCAAAGTGATGAAGTATTCTCACAGTTACCCTTGTTTCTACTTTTACAAAAGTGTAAGCAGTGCTGGAAAGTACTCAGGTACTGTACTTATGTACAGTTTTTAGGTACTTGTACTTTACTTGAGTATTTCCATTGTATGCTACTTTATACTTCACTACATTTTAGTGGCAAATATTGTACTCTTTACTCCACTACATTTATTTTATAACTTTAGTTACTTTGCAGAGTCACATTCAGATTAATAATACATAATATATTCAACAAGTAAATTTATATATTATCAAAGATTAAGCTGTCCAGCAGTATGTTACCCCACTACATTTATTTGATATTTGTGGCAACTATTTTATTTCCAGATTAAGATAATGATATTATGATAAGCTTATAACATACATTCCATTGTTAAAGATTAAACCGCTGGGTCCCAACCTTTTTGGCTTGTGACCTCCTTCAAATAAACCCCAAACAGTGTCTAACTGGGGCCCCTTGTCCCATTTCAGATGTCTATGAGTTGTCAGCAATTCCACCAAATATAACATTTGCCCTCACAGATGGTTTCATTTAGATAACTGTGTGATGCCCAAAGAGATCAAATGATCTATTATTAATTACAATTATTATTAATAATTATTACTATTTATCAAAAAAGCTAACATTACAAAAAAGTCCAAATAATAAATGCATCTTTGTGTAGCTCAACTTACCCTATTAATCATATCACGACCCCTCAGACTTATCTTACGACCCTTAGGAGGGGGCCTGACCCCTAAATTTGGAACCACTGGACTAAACTACCTAACTGTATGTAAAGTAATTAAAACTAGCTCCACCTTGACCAGCTACAATAGTAAAATGCTACTCACTCATTGACACATCAGAAACAACAATCTAATACTGTAATATAGAATAATATATCAATTGCAAGGGCCATTTTTCTGCAGAACGAGTACTTTTACTTTTGACCCTCTAGTGCATTTTGCTGATAATACTTAAGTACATTTTTAAATACTTGTAATGGATTATTTTTACTCTGTGGTAACGCTACTTTTACTTAAGTAAAGAATCTGAAAGATGAATAGTTGCAGTAAAGGTTTGTGTAAATGTTTGGTAAATCCACTTTGTATTTATTTTAATTTTATACTTATACCCACTTAGTACTTAATTTATCTGACCTGTATTATAGTGTATTATATTTTTTGCTTAGTACTTCTATTCCTTTGTGCACTGACGTGATAGTGAGCTGCTGTAACAAAAGAGTTTACCCTCGGGGATCAATTAAGTATTTCTGATTCTGATTAAACAGTTTTTATAAGTGGCTTTTCTAAGAGATTAGCCCTGTGGTGGCCATTTAAAGTCAACTTTGATTGCCCTGTGTCACAGCTGGTTGGTGTTTGTAAAGGCACGCCCTGCCAACTCTCTTCCAGCCTGCACACCTTTAACCCTGCAAGACTGAGACAGATCTGTGTCTTGTCTTCATTCCTTTCAAAGGAAAGTGTGAGTGACATGTTTGGCTTTTGTCAGCCTGAATGTGACTAGATAGGCCGGCGGGGCAGCCTGTTATCAGCCTGGTGTGCTGCTGGAGCTGGAGATGTGACCTTCCTTCCCTTCTTGAAGCTCAGAGATATAGTCGCTTCATTCAACAAGTGCAATAATTGGAAAAGAATTTGTCTCAGTGGCGTTGGTACACAAAGCACACAATACAGGACTTCACGTATACTGTAAATGTACATGTGATAAGTGGAGGGCTGCTTCCCTGTCTTCCTGATTTGATGGTTGAAAATATCCTTAATGAGGCTCAAACTTGGCAGTTTATTCTCTGAATGGCACACCAGCCATTTTTACTGTAAATGTTTCTATTTTCTAGTTATGTTTCTTGACTTTTGCAGTACTTTTTACTTTTTTATTTTCTCTTACCATGTTTATTGTCATGCACCAAAATACCAAGGCAAATTCCTTGTATGTGCAAACCTACTTGGAAATAAACCTGATTCTGATTTTCTATGGGTATTTGTTCCATCATGTCTGTCAATGACACTCATTAGGACTGTTCTCTTTCTGTCTAGACTTGTTTTTAGTACAGAAACTGCCTCGCAGCGTGTTCTTTTCCTAACGACAATCACAGTACTACAGAGGAGCTAAAGTGATTTGGGATTTTAGCAGATTTTCAGCAGGTTGCGTTGGTAGACCGGATTCAAACCTCCATTTCTACAAGCACTGCCCTGCGAACGTGTCTTTTAAGCAAGGCATTGATCTTGTACCAGCTCTAGGAGTGTTGTTCTGTAGCTGAGCTTTACCTCTGACCCCTATGTGAAGGGTGACAAGAGAAGATCAGTACCACAGGGATCAGTAAAGAATAACATTGGTGTTTATTTTTGTAGTTGCAGCATCATGGGAAAAATGTTCCCTGTTGAAATAATGTATCAAAGCTTGAAAAATAACAACCCTAATGTCAACATATCAGTCTGTCCCGTTAAGCTGTTATATCACATTGGCTTTTTTTGGTGTAGATAAGTATGTGTGCCACTGAGGATACTGGCCTATTCAGAAATGTGGCACTGATAGTTACACAGAGACAAAGACAGACACAGAAAGACCGCGAAACAGACAGACGGTGTGATGTGATAATGTTAGTTGTTGGACTCCACAGTTTTTACCACAGGAAGTCCCTCGCGTCCGGCTCAGTGGGCATAGCCTCAAAGTCTAACCAGATAACTTGTCCCAGCCACAGCCAGAGGGGTCCCAGAGGACCCAGGGGAGCAGCTCTGCCCAGGGCCTCCTCCCTCCATTAACAACACCAAACCTCACTCTGCCCATGTGACGGTGGTGCCCGTGTTGACTGGACGTGACCTGTGTCACACAGGACTAGATATCGGCGCTGTCAGATGAATACCTTGTTTCCCAACAAAACACAGCTTTTAAAGTAAGAAGTCTAATTTTTAATGGATACCTGCAAGTAGGGCTGGGTACTGGTGCCAATATGATACCTAAGTTTTGCTACCAATACCCAAATTGTACTTTTCTGTCATCCTACTGAGGGTGCTTTCACACCTGACCTGTTTGGTTCAGTTAAAACGAACCCTGGTGCGTTTGCCCGATTAGTGCGGTTCATTTGGGCTGATGTGAAAGCTGTCAATCAAACCCCGATGTGGACCAAACAACCAAACCGAGACCGCTTGGAAAGGTGGGTCTTGGTCCGCTGTCAAGTGGACTCTGGTGTCGTTCATTTGTGGTGTAAAAGCAAGCAAGCAAACGAACCAACCACAGCATTTTATGATAGCGGATATGTGATTTTAGCATTATTTTAAAAGCTGAACTACTAATAAATCCATATGCTGATCGTGAAATCTGTTCAGGAGCCGATCTTATAATTGATCTGTATAAGTCATGTAACGTTATGTATTTATGCAAATCATTTGGTAACCACGGTAACACGTATGCACATCAGCACGAGTATTTTCCCTGATCAATAGGTCTAAAGCTGTTAAAAATGCTTGTATCCTACTCCATGTACTTTGTCAGTTCATTAAGTCCATTAAAAAGTGTGTGACAGCAAAAAGCCTTGAATCATTTGGCTACTGTACAAGACGCCTCTTTTTCGTCCTGTATCTGTTAGTCATTATTCATAACATGCGGTTAATTTGCAGTCTAATAATACTAATAATGCTTATAATCAGTTACTTCTTCGTGAGCTCACGGAACATAAATACACACATCCGAAGCATTAAAGTGCTGCATAAACTTCTGTCAGTCACAGGAATTTGATTTCTGCAGGGTAGTGTTTCACATTTTCGATACAGGTGCCAGTATGAAACCCAAGTTTCTGAGCCTATACCAGAATAATAATGTGTTCATTTAACAAAACGTGCCAAATCTTTCAGTGCATCAGTGTAACATGTTGTAACACAAGCTGAACAAGAACGTTTCCTAAATACAATTAGCACACCTATAAAATACCTGAAATACCTGATAAGTGAATAAAAAAACAAAGCTAAGACTCTGGCCGAGCATTTGATGCCAACTTTTGATACTTGATTGTTTTTGATACTCAATGCTACGGACACATTTCGGTCGGTACTGAGGGTCAGCACTCAAACACTCACAAGCCTTACTTGTGAGTGTTTGATGAAGAGCAAGTGGAGGGTCCAGTGCTCGACATGTTATTCATTACAAAACTGTCAAATGCAGTGTGCACTCAAAATGTGCTGAAAAGACAAATTTCCCACTGAGCGTCAGACATGTTTTGAGTGCGCCATCTGCTTTAGCTCTTGTTTGAATCTTTATGGCTAAGTATTGCCTTCGAAACAGCAAAATAGGAGTAAAGAGTTTTTCACAGTCTGGGAACAATTCTTACATAAAATTAAAATAATAAACAGTTTATCTCAGACTTTACACAGCCATACCTCTTGGTTGCTGAATTCAAACACTTGTGTACAGTGTCAATTCTGTGGCATTTTGATTAAACTGTAGTAAAGTAATGAAATAAATTCACAGCTGTTGCCTTAATGGAATTAATGGACACAGCTGAAGATGTCTGCTGGAAAAACACAAATCCATCCAGCACCCATTGAGTAACTGCGCCATCATGCTGCGTCTTGAATTTAGCATAACACTAAAGTAAATTGGAGGACACAGTAGTCGCACATGAAGCCACCCAGACACCGTAGCTGTGGTTGTTTGTAAACCAGTGGCTCTGTGACGCTGAGGTTACATGAGTGCTTGGCTGAGCCTGATATGAATTATGTAATGAACAATGACGTTGCCTTCCTTGTATTAATTTCCCCTAATAGGTTAGACATTTCCTTCCAAACAGACATCACATTGCATTAAAGCATGTCTGGACTCACTGTGAGCGTCTATTGTTGTGCCTTAATTAGATATTAGTCCTTATGTTATACTGAAGCTCAGAGTCACTTCATTTAGAAAGCATAACTGGTGGAAAGAAATTTGTCTGAGTGAAAGAACTGGCATCTCAAACAGCAAATACACTGAAAGTAAAGGCTTTACAGAGCATCCAGTGCAGTTGACACACACATATATTATGTAAACTCAGTTCAGTCTCTATGCAATCTCAGCCAGAAAGACATGAAAGCAATGTTGCAGTCTTCAGATGAAGAATGGGATCTTTTTATGTGCTCATTCTGCTCAGGTCAAAGTCTGGTTATTGGACCTACAGCTGCAGAGCTTTAGGTGCGGCTCTGTGGCTTTTCTTCTTGTCCACCTGTTGCAGTGAGAGTGCCCCTTGTTCACCAGAAACACAACCATTTGCCTACAGTTTGAATATATGGGCTGCGGTCGAGTGACAGAACCACACGTCTTGTTTTGCAGGTAGTTGTACTTCCACGTTTGCAGCCAGACAATTCTTAATCGGGGGGAGGGGGGGATTAGGTAAAACAATCGTATTTAATGGAGCTTGAGTCTGTGTATTAGCTGGGCTCCTGCATTCACTTCCTAGATGTTGTAAAAACCAAACAAGCGTCAGGAGGGACTACAGTTAAGGCTACCCAGTTGTATATGTCACATGCTTTTAGATTAAATAGTTTGTCTTGATTGGTGATTTATCTTTTTTTTTTTTTTGGGTATGTAGAGAATGTTAAGTGAGGGCTTTTCTTATCTATCATGATATGAGCACAAGAGACTTAAATCCATTTTGTACTCAAGTCTGAAACAACACCCAGTTCAGTGTAGCAAACACTTCAGGGCACGTCATTTCTTGGACTGAAACAACATCACAATATTCATAGTATTTTCCCAAAAACAACATACACTCCCTCGCCACTTTATTAGGTAAACATGTACAATCTAATGCAATCTAGTACAACAGCTCTGCCACATATTCTACCTTTACAAAGCTTATAATGGACAGTTTTTGTTGAACCATAGTTAATTCAACTATATGTTTATTACTGAAGTTGTAGTTAGTGGTGGTGTTGTACTGGACTGCATTATATTCAAATGGTGGGTGAGCAAAACATTGGAAACACCTCTCATTATAACGCTGTCCAGTTCAACACCACTGCAAACTATAACCAATAATATACATAGTTAAATTGCTCTCTGACGGTGTGAATCAAAACTGAACATTATTATCTTTTGTAAAGGTAGCATTTATGGCTGAGCTGTTGTATTGTGTGACATTAGATTTTACAGGTGTACCTAATAAAGTGGCCTCTTAGTGTATATCACAACATAGCCAATGTATCCAAAATTACTTAATAATCAAATTGATGTTCAGTGTAATGAAATGTGTTTTTGCTGTTTATGATAAACAAACAATTAACAACATTAATTAAGTTGAGAGAATTCTGTAAAACAATAGCAAAACGAGTCCATATCATCACAATACGGTTCAATAGTAAGTTGATAGATACAAATATCGTCACCCAGACAAAACAGTCCTTGTTTTCAAAAGATTCATAAAGGCATGTACCTGCTCCAAAAACTACAAACCGTTTGATGTTGTTTTCTTTAGCGCTACAACTAACAATTATTTTCATTATCAATGAATCTGTCAATTATATTATTCAATTAATTGATTATTCTAGAAAATGTACGAAAATAGTAAAAAATGTTTTCAGAGCCAAAGTTGATGTCTTCATATTCCTTGTTTGGTCTGACCAACAGTCCAAAACCCCTCAAAAGAGATGCAGTTACACTTACAATTATATCAGAATCAGAATCAGAAATATTTTATTGATCCCCGTAGGGAAACTCTTTGTTACAGCAGCTCGCCTTTATGTCAGTGCACACAGGAGAAAGTACTAGCAAAAAATATGATACACTATAAAACAGGTCAGAAAATAAATTAAGTATCAGGTCGGTATAAGTATAAGATAAACTAAGTGTCGAGTACCAAGTGGGTTTACCGGTTGATGATGAAAGTACAGTATAATAATACAATGTAACCAAATAAGTAATAGTAATAAGCAGAGGTGCATATACTGTCAAGAGTAATAGAGGTATATAATATCAATAACAATAAATAAGAAAAACTAACAAGGGAAAACTAATATTGCACAGGAGTAGTACACAGAATATTGCACAATTATTCAATTATGGCGGAGATGTAATGATCAATGTCCAGTTAAGACTAACCCTTAGAGGGAGGAGTTAAAGAGTTTGATGGCCACAGGCAGGAATGACTTCCTGTGGCGCTCTGTGGTGCATTTTGGTGGATGAGTCTTCCGCTGAAGGTACTCCTTTGTTTGACCAGCACGTCATGGAGCGGGTGGGAGACACTGTCCAAGATGGCATGTAGTTTGGCCAACATCCTCCTCTCTGACACCACCGCCAGAGAGTCCAGCTCCACCCCCACAATGTCATTGGCCTTACGGATCAGTTTATTGAGTCTGTTGGCGTCCGCTACCCTCAACCTGCTGCCCCAGCATGCAACAGCATACAGGATAGCACTGGCCACCACAGACCCATAAAACATCCTCAGCATTGTCCGGCAGATGTTGAAGGACCTCGGCCTCCTCAGAAAACAGAGGCAGCTCTGGCCCTTCCTGTAAACAGCTTGAGTGTTCTTAGCCCAGTCCAGTTTGTTATCCAAGTGTACTCCCAGGTACTTGTAGTCCTCCACAATGTCCACACTGACCCCCTGGATGGAAACCAGGGTCGCTGGTGCCTTGGCCCTCCGTAGATCCACAATCAGCTCCTTAGACTTTGTTGCATTGAGCTGCAGATGGTTCTGCTCACCCCATGAGACAAAGTTCCCCACCACAGCCCTGTACTGCGTCTCATCACCACCGCTGATACATCCCACCACAGCAGAGTCATCAGAAAACTTCTGAAGGTGGCAGGACTCTGTGTGGTAGCTGAAGTCTGTGGTGTAGATGGTGAAGAGGAAGGGAGAGCGGACAGTCCCCTGAGGGGCCCCAGTGTTGCTGACCACGCTGTCCGACACACAGTGCTGCAGGCGCACGTGCTGACAGAGAAAAGCAGCAAATCCTTACATTTCAGAAACTGCAACCAGAGAATGCTCAACTAAACCATTTAAACAAGTTCCAAGAGTCTGCTTATTGATTTTCTTACTGAAATGAATGGAAACCAATAGCTAGAAAAATACATGTTAAAATGTCAAACAGCATTGTTTGCAGAAAGTCTAATAAGTGTTGTTAAGTACATGTGATGTGCTGAACATGGGCTAAAACATACAAACCAATGGTGTGCTCTTTCAAATAAATGATTAGTTGGCTTATTTTATTTTATTAGAAAGGAAAGCAAAGTTTATTTATACGTCTACTTGATCAAAAAAAATCTGTGTTTTTTCACTATAATCTTAAATGTTTTTTTGACCAGTTAAAAACCACCATTATTTCCTTGCGTAGTAAATAGGCCCAGTTATATTGTATTAGTGCCTAATAACACGTTCTGAAATTATCCTGCAACATGATTCTAGTGAACATGTGGTTACTGGTAATTGTGCTTCATTACACATGTGACAAGCAAATGAGCATGAACTCTCCCTGTGTGACTGTGTGCGCGCCACATGCCCGTGAGAAACAAACGCGATGCTAACTAGGAGTGTGTGAAGCTGCAGAAACAGACTCCAGGTGTGTGTGTGTGTGTGTGTGTGCGTGCTCACCACTGACTGGACTGGATCTGGTTTTATAGTGATTTAAGTGGTTGTTTACCAGCAGCGATGCAGAAGAAAGCGTTGTCGAGGCGCCGCAGCCTGCAGAACAACAACTGCAGGTTCGTTCTCTCTGAGGATCGATGTGACGATGGTGAAACAAATGGAGACAAAATAACCACGGATAAAACAGGAGAAACAATATTTGTTATCACCTGTCTGGTGTAGGTGTGGTGATGTATTGGAGGAGAGTTTGACCTCTGGTTGTTACACAGGCCTCTCCCTCCCTTAATATTTGTAAATAGTCTAAATAGGCTGCAATATTATATAATATATACATTTTATCAACAACATCTGTAGTTTAATTCTCATGGAATTCAGTGTTTTCTTGGTGCATCCAGAGGAGTGTTTCAGAAATCAAGCTTAGCAGTTAAATCAGGCTTATTATCATAAATTTCTGTTTCATGAAGGAGGTTTAAAGTCTGACCTTAGTCTCCATGGAAACTCATCCCGCCAGACTAGCCTGGTCCTCGTCAGGTTAGTTTTTCAGGCTTAGCTTCACCTCAGGCTGAACAAGTGTCACAATCAATCTGCCAGAGTAAAACTGTCACATTTCAACATAAGCTGCACTTATTACATACCTAAACTCTGCGCTCATATCTTCTGAAGTATCTTGCACAGTATTCCAGTCAAGATATGTGTGTGTTAAATGCACTGCAATTAAAATAAAGTTAATAAACATCTTCGATCCCTGACTACAGCCTCATAGTGAGTCGCTTTTTCACAATTTGTTCCTTTTTAAATGTCACTTAAATGGAATTAAAGACACCCAGAATTCAGTCTATTAAACACACGAATAAGGCAGACAGCCAATCTGAAGATATTTTAACCTTATTTCCACCATATGGAGGCTGTTATGTCACATGTACAAACCAAATATCAAAATCCAACTGAGAACTTTTAGTTAGTCTTATTGTTCTGCTATAAAATGAATTACCTGGCGGTGGTCCTATTTGATACTTTAAAGTTGTTTAATGTCATGTTGTTTGTATACCTTGTACTTTAATTTTCAGCAAATAAACAAAGAAAATTCATATTACTCTAAAACAAACTGAGCTAACAACATGCTGCCAGCTTTGTTTGCTGCTCTGTTTTTGTTAGTTTTTGCTGTAATATTTTACTCTTCATATTATATATTTATTATTTGCTGCTTTGTCGCAGTGAACATCACAGTTTTTTTTCTTTACATATCTGTTTTCTTTACTGTGAATTGATGTGATCAGTGCTTGATGTCTCAGGTAATAAATGTGCTCTTTATGAAACCCATTATTCTTGGTTGAGTTCGTCAGGTTCATTCAAAACAGGCTTTTCATAGTAAGCTCTGTTTTTATGCACACCCCTCAGTCAACATCCTAAAAAAAAATCTCACATCCGCAGTTAGGTAAATGATTACACTGGCTTAAATGCTGATGAATGTGATATCCTGTTCAAAACAGAGCCACACCACAATACACACAGCTTACATCAGCATTCCCTGTTAACTACTAAAAACACCCGACACAGAAATAATAGTAGATGAAGACAGGAAATGGGGAAAAAAATATTATTCCACTGTTACACATTAGTAATTCCCCATTGTAAGCACGATACTCTCTGTTTAATCTTTCTAACCTTCTTTTTTGCCATTAAAGGATCTGTTGAAGAGGCTGTAAATGGACAACGGTTCAGTTGCCAAAGAAACCGGTTTCCCAAGCTTTTAGTCAACACTGTTTTAATGCAGTGCATAATTCAGAGGCAGATCCAATTAAAGGCTGTATTTATCTAGCCTTTACTTTCTTCAAACACAGGCAGGAGAAGTGATTTCTGTAGAGAATACATGTAGGTGGAGATTTCAAAGATTCAATACCAGTACTTGTATTATTATACTGTACCATGTCTGCTTTACAAATCGCTCTCATTTTCTTGAATTGCAGTATATTTTTAGAGCTGCGGAGCTATTGTGTGTGGCAAGAGAACAAAACTGCAATAAAAAGGTTATTTTTTAAGTTCACAATTGAATTGTTATGTTGCAGTCTGCACTGGTACAGTCAAAAGAAATTACTTACACAGGTTAATACACAGGTGCTCCTTTGGTGGTGAGAATTATTTTTCGATTAATAGATTAATCAGTCTATAAAATGTCAGAAAATCACAAAAAATAACCCTTTAAATTCTCCAGAGCCCAAGGTTACGTCTTCACATGTCTAGTTTTGTCCGACCAACAGTCCAAAACGACAAGGTGGTTAATTGTCTCGATCGATTCATCCATTAATTGTCTAATCGTTTCAGCCCTAGTGGTTAGATTAAAACCATTTGTTACAAAGTAATGAATTCTATTTTAAAAACTAGAAAACAAATGCATTTCAGGGTTTCCCCCAGGAAATTGGTTAGTGGAGGTGGTAAGTGTTGTCACCCAATATTTGAATCTGCTTTACTTAGGTAAATGTAAAAAATACCACAATGTAAAATATACTCCATTACAAGTAAAAGGCCACTATTCCAAATTTTAAATGTAAAAGTGTAGAAGTAAGATAAGATAAACCTTTATTAATCCCCTGGGGGGATATTCAGGGCTCATTATGCAGAGCATAATATTATTGTGTTACTATTATATATGCATTCATGTGTAAAAATCATTTTAATGTTGTAGATTGTCAAAGTGGAGATAATTTATTATTATAACTTTCATATACTGTTGTGTAGTTTATCAATAAAAAGGCATCATATCATATATTATGTGTGTAAAATCTTGATTTACAAACTTATAACTTTAGATGTCAAATAAATGGAATAAAAAGTACAATATTACCCTCTGAAATGTAATGGAGTTTGAAGTATTAAGCAGTTTAAAATGGTTAAGTACAAATAGCTCAGAATTGTACTTAAGTACAGTACATAAGTACAAATACTTAGTTACATTCCACCTTTGCTTTGAATTACTACGAAGCGAACGTGTCGTGTGATTAATCAAACAATCGCCTGCTGTGCTGAATCAGACAGATCCCGACGCATCTCATCTCACTATCAGTGTAATTACTAGATGACGATTTAAACAGTTGCCTCATTTATTAAATACATGGCCTTCGGCGTGTGATGTAACAGCCACTGCTCGTTTTCCCTGAACCTTAAAGTCCCCTTCCGCTGAGAGTAGACTTCACAGTGATAGTAGGGGACGTCTTGTGTCCTCTGAAATGAAAATATTTGCGAGAAAAAGAGAAGAGAGAGCTTTGTGCCCAGCATGTGCAGAGCTGAAACTGCTTACAACTGCATAAACTGCTTACAACTGCATGAACTGATGAACACGTAACCAGAAACCCCCCCCACAAGTGTTAGAGGTGGTAGAGACTGCACACTGAGCCAATATGTAATATAATCAACGGATCAAGGATCTTTTTATTAACACTCACAACAACAATGTGCTTCATCAGGCCCAGCCCATGAGAGAAGATCCATGTTTCTATTTTTACGGGTTGAGCGTGTGAGTGTCTCTACGACAAACACTTGTGGGTTGTTGTTTTTTTTTCTGAAAATATTTGCATACTTACTTGCATACTGGATTTTTGTGGAAAAACAATACAAGATACAAACTATTATTCAAAAAAGAGTATTTTTATATGTCATAAAACATGTCTCTGATATGCCTATTAATTAATGTCATAACAACGTAATAACTTCTTCTGACATTAATGGAGGGTTTTATTTCTTCTTTAGGCAAGGCTGGGTGCTTCCATTATAAAATAATGATGTGGGTAACCCTGCATCTGCATTTATACAAAGTAGTACGTGAATATTAGCTCCAAACTCAATTTTAAATCTGATTTAGTATGTTTATTCTCCTCTCATATGTTTTTATTCCTTTTTTGAAAGCACTGACCCATGACTAGCTCTGTCTTGGGTGATGCTGAACAGACTGCAGTGCCTCTCCTTTCACTTGCCCTTTCCCATGTGGTTATCGAGAGCTTTGGTCAGTGGGAGGTGTAGTATCTGTTGTGAGTCAGGTCGTGAGAGGAGAGGCAGTCACTGCAGTGTGTGACGCTGCTCGCTGCATCCTAGCTACACCCGGCGGTGTGAACACACTGTGGCTGTCAGCCCAGCAGGAGGAGAGGAGTGCTGAGAGCTGCCTGCGTCGCAGAGAAGCAGCTTAATGTAGTCGGCAGCCTTGGTAACTGGGTGTAGGCGTCCACTGCTGTTCCACCCACTCGCTCTTGGGTAATGCCCTGGCCTGGAGGGGAGGCAAGGGGGTGGTGTCTGTTATGGAAAAAGAAAGGAAGAGAGCCATCAATTCAGCTACAGTACACACCTCCCTTGCCTGAGACATCGCCTCCTCCTGTCCTCTATACTCTCTTTCTCTCTTTGCCCTTCTCCCCTAGCGGCCTCCCTCCATTATAATCCCATTCTTTTATAGTCTGGTAACCCAAGGCAACACATGAGGCCATGTCTGCTAATGTGTGTGTGTGTGTGTGTGAACAGCGCCTGTTGGTACACAGAAAAAACAAGGCAGGCCTCGCTGCCAGAGCCTGATTGGTGCACAAAGGTCATCCTCCTGATGAACCAGTACGAATCAATCCCTTTCTACAGTTCAACCCGGAAGTCAGCCACTAAATCCTGGCTCGGTATTTCTCAAAGCCCTATTAGGAAGCTGATCCCACAAAGTTGGATGCAGAACTTGCATATGGGCATAACAGAGTATGTTTATCTGAGTAAATAGAAAAATTAATAGCTTCACTGACTGTCTGAGTGAGTTAGAGCGGAATAAATGGTTCACATCCACCAGTCTCCTCCTCCTGCGTTTCACCGTCCAGTCTCTGTTTAAAGTGCCGTTAAATCATGCCACTTGTGTATCGTGTTCCCGCTGATCACATTTCCCTCTCTCTGTCCTGCCAAGACGTGGCAGCCACAAGGTGTGAAGCCAGATTTCAATATTTCTGGCACAGGAGGAAAGGTCATTTTCCACCATTTGCTTCATCACAGGCCGGCCCAACCTCAGCTCTGTTAGATGCACACAACACACACTAATGAAACCGTGGGGTTGGAAGAGGGCATAACTGCATAACTTGGCTGCTGCAAAAAAGACGGAGCTCCCTGATGATTCCTGTATTTAGCATACTGAGGCAGTGCTCTGTCATCTACACTTTTATTTTTGAATCTGGCTCAGTTTTCAGGCTGTGACTAAAAACAGGGATTCTTTTTTTGATCGTGTATAAAAGATGCAGATGTTTCTGGGGTTTTCCATCACAGTAGGGCCTCTTTTATTATTTTTTTCTAAAAGACAAATGATTAATAGTCTATTTTCATTTTATTCAGTGTCTATTAGAAAGATTTTATATAGTCAAAGTTGTTTTTAGCCACGTTTTTAGCTCAGTCTTATCAAATGTGTGTATTTTTTGAGTATATGTCTTTTTATTTGCACATTTGTAATGTACTATATCTGCCTGCTACATGTCTGTGTGTGTACAGATAATGTTCTGCACCCTCAACACCCACAAGATTGACATGGACAAGCTGCTGGGGGGCCAGATCGGCCTTGAGGATTTTATCTTCGCCCACATTAAAGGGATCAAGAAGGAGGTGGAAGTTTATAAATCTGAAGATGCTCTGGGCCTCACCATCACAGACAACGGAGCGGGATACGCTTTCATAAAGGTAAGGAGAAACAGAAATTCTCACCCTGAACACATCAACATCAACCTTTTATTTCACCCCTTGATTCACAGTGGTCTCGAGTTATATAACATACTAAGTAAATACATGGGTAGGCACAAAGTTAGGCTTGTTAGACATGGGAATTATTTGGAATTTCTGTTGTGTTTATTGTATTTTGTTTATTTGGTAAACTTACTGTAATGTCATGTGTAGCAATACGTTAGTGGCTGTCTTAACATTTATTTTGCTCATTCCAATATCAGAAATTAAGTCATGTTAAGGATTAGGATTAATATAAACAGTAAGCTGCGTTTATTGGTTTAAACTATCCCCAAAGTAATTTCAACAATGGTTTTTGCTTTTGTCAGCCAAAGTTGTGTTTAAAAAAAAATCAGGTCAGGTCACATGTACGTACTGTATACATGCAACTAACAACCATTTTCATCATAAATCTATTCATTAGTTTTTCAGTTAATCAAATGATCATTTAGTTTAAATACATTAAAAAATAATATAGACTGCCCATCATATCTTACCAGGGCCCAAAAATAAAGTCTACAGTTGATTTTATGTGGATTTAAAACCATAGGTAATTCATTAACAAGATATGAGCCACAGAAAAACAAGAAAAATCCACTTTTAAGACTAATAAATGTTTTTTTATTTTTTTACATGGAAATAAACCTAAAAGATTAACTTAATATCAGGCTTCATTGGTTAATCTTCTGTTTTTTGACTAATCAAATAATCATCTAATTCTTTCAGCTTTACTCCCATATAATACCAATTATGTTATGCAAGAAAAGTACTAAATAAAATGCAAGTTTAATAAGTAAAGTGAAATATCAGTCAGACAAGTGTTTCCTGCTGATGTAGACTGGTCTAATGAGCTTATTTGGTCTCAGTCATCTTACTCCACCATAACAAAGTGCTCACATGTGCCATCATGTGATGCTGAAACAGCACTGCATCCAGATTACCTGACAGTGTTTAGTGTTTAAACACTAAAGCCTTGGGTCAGTGTTCCTGATGCTGTTGTAGTATGTATATTTATTAAAGAGATGCTGCATCTTTGAAGACCGTGTCAAACAGGTCCGGCCAACATTTACGGATTATTTCAAGTTTAACCTTTTGCTGTCTGGAAAATTAAACCACTATATCTCTTCCCAATTCATCATCTAAACTTCTTTAACAATTTAAGATCATGAAAAGTCCAGCCTAATGCAGCGTTTCTATCGCATCAGGACTGTTTTACACCTTCTCATGCAGTATATAGTCGAGGTTGTGAGGTTTATGAGGCAAAATGTAGGTCAGGAAGCGTTTACCAGGTCTGCCTGAAAAAGAAAATGTGTGAAATGAACACCTTCCCTATGAAATATCGGGCTTCCGATACCAGACCAGAAAGTATCATTCATATTCAAAAACTCTCAAACCCATGGAGTGCAGATGCTCCTAAGCTGGAACAGCGGATATATTTGCATCACAAATGTTTGTTTCCTTTTTTAAAGCTTTTGAAGTCTTGTACAGAAATAAACATGTTATTTAGCTTTCCATTGAAGCATTTTTGATAACTATATGTGTGTTCTGCCAAGTCAAGTGGTTTCGCATCAGTGAAGAGAAAAGTGATTATCTGGTATAACGTGATGAAAGAGCAAATACATTAGACTCCTTAAGTATTGCCCAGGATATTTTGTTCACACACAACCACACACTCTCTTGGTTTGTTTGCTCTTTTTTTGATCTGTATTTTTGTCTCGGAAAAACCTTTTTGTGTGGCACTTCATAAATGTATAATGTAATTTTGCTGTCTTTTAATTATATTTGTCGTTGACTTCTTTAATCCATTTTCTGTTCTCCTCTCCTCTGTCCGTATGGCAGCGTATCAAAGAGGGCAGTGTTGTGGACGGGGTGAAGGTGATCTGTGTGGGTGACCACGTAGAGTGCATTAACGGACGCAACATCATCGGGACACGGCATTATGAGGTCGCCCGCATGCTTAAAGAGCTGCCCAGAGACAAATCCTTCACCCTCAAACTGGTCGAGCCGATGAAGGCCTTTGGTGAGTAAGAAACAAGATACAGAAAAGGTGTAGGTGATGAAAACACTGATACAGACACATCAGCATGTTACATAAATGACCCACATTGTAAAAGGACAAGATTCCCCTTCAGGATTCAGTTACTAGACACATCCGGGCAGAATCCTGTGCTGCAGTGTTTCTCAGCATGGGGGGCCAGGACACCAGAGCACATGACATCATTTTGTGCATTTACAGGAACATTTGCATGATAAGAAAATCAAAAAATATTGAAATGCGTGTCTACGTGCTTTTAAAAAGGTCAAATTATACCTTGGTCGAACATTGTGGTGTGGTTTTCTTTCAGGACCACGAATAGCTTATACAAACCACAACTGGTCGTTTTTATAATGTTCACTTGTGGTTATAAACGGGGCAGTTTGCAAAAAGACTTTCTGTGATATTGTTTCCCTCCTGATTGACAGAAATGCTTGAGCCCAGGTCAAAGGGTGCCAAACCTGCCAGTGACAACAAGATCGGCACAGGGAGGGGTACTCTGAGACTTCGCTCCAAGGGCCCAGCTACTGTAGAGGAGGAGGTAAGTTTCTTTAAGTGTGTCAGTGGAAGACCATATCATTGTACTCTGACGTTTGTATTGTTGATGTCTATCCCCTATACTGGGAAAGAGAGCTTTTATGATGAAGACTCCTTCTTTTTATGCACCCGATGTAATCTTAAAGGTTCTCTCTGTTGAAGATACACACAGATAACAAAAAAACACCCACATAAGATGTTACAATGCTCTACATCCACATGTACTATTTGTCCCCCTCATCAATGAAATCTGGAATAATAAATCACCGATCTCCTTATCATATTTTGCTGAAACATCCTGGGAAGTGTTGTGCAAGAACATTACAACAATGAGCCAACAAAATACAGTAAAACTGGGGAACTGAATGATTGAGTTGTTTGTGTTTTCTAGCCAACAGAATTTGAGGAGAAGGCAGTTAAGAAAGTGGATGACCTCCTGGAGAGCTACATGGGCATCAGAGACACTGAACTAGGTGAGTATAAATATTCATGAGCAAGTGCAAGTACGATGACCCAGCACTCCGATGTCTGCATTTTGTCATACTTGATGTAGCTGCAAAATAATTATCTAAGGTTAATTGCTAAGTCTTTCTAGAATACATGTACTTTAAGTGATTTGGTTCAAAGTAATTTTTGTGTCAGAGGTCTTAAAGAATGTAGCTGATATTTTGCATACTAATTAGTCTTGAGTGGCTTCATTAATATTAATTTAGAGTAAATGATTTGAGGGGTTAATATCCTGTTCCAGCCTAGTGATTTAGGCCACAGGTAGCCCTATCTGTGACCTCAGTCTGTATGTTACTCCATGATTTAGTCACATAGCGTTCTCTAAAACAAAACATTATTTTATCATGCCACTCCGCTCTACTCTGCAGGCCGGAGCTGTGGAAATATTGGTTTTAAACGTTGGTTTTGACCCGGTCAAAGATTTTATTATTCAGGGCAGACAGTAGACATCTGTGAGATCATGAATAAAACATTTTTAAAAAATTATGGTTTTGTATATGGAACGCTATGAGACCAAACATACAGAGTGCTGACGTCACAGATGGGGCTAGGTCTCATTATAAGTTTAATTAAGAGCTAGGAAATCCTCTCGCTCGGTTACTTATGAAAAGCTCTTCAGTTTCTCAGTGACGTATTCTGTTCTTCCCTCTCCAGCTGCTACGATGGTTGAGGTCGGCCGTGACAAGAAGAACCCGGATGAATTCGCCATGGCGTTAGACGAGACCCTCGGAGACTTCGCCTTTCCCGATGAGTTTGTCTTTGACGTCTGGGGGGCCATTGGAGACGCCAAGCAGGGAAGATTTTGAGTTTGCTCCTGCCCCCCCAAAACACACACACACACACACACACACACACACACACACACACACTCCCTCCTTCCCCAACTCACCTCTTAATATCCTGAGAAGTAAACTGGACAAACTTTAACCAGCACAAACGGGGGCGGATGAAGTGTTCTTAGGTGTAGCTGTGCAATCGGATGGAGTGTCTTAAAGCATCAACTTCAGTCAAGTGGGTTTACATAAGGAATTTAACATGTCAGCGTTTCAGTGTAATCTTGTAAAGATAACCATGAAATGTGGAATGCAGTTTCCAACACTGGACCTGCCTCCTGAAAGCTGAAGAGTTGGTGATTAATTCCAGATGTTGTTTAAACCTTTAACGACCCCCTGAGACATGATCGCTCTAGCTGCATCTTAAAAGCTCATGATGCTGTTCTTCTGTCAGAACAGTCAACAGTGGTCTATTAAATGAATCGCTCAGTTTTAATCACACTTTATAGCTGTGTCATTTTGAATATACAGATGTATCACACAGCTTTTTATAGGCTTTTTTTATATGTGAAAATGTTGCTGATTTTACAGCAGCAGCATTGTGTAATTAGTGTAATTATAGTGATTTGTAGCAATATTTTTTCCCAATATTTACAATTTTTATTTCCCTCCAACCTTTTAAAATATTTTAAATGGCCTCACAGTGAAAAAATGTTGGAGCTTTGGCCACGTTCACATTGCTAATGTTCGTTTACTTTGTGCTCGCCCACATTTCAGCTTGAGCCTTTCGTCCATCTGTCAGAGACGGAGCAGAACAGAGGGTTTCGTCTCTGAATGCCTTTAGCCAAGTTTGACGACACACGTTCCACCAACATTCCTTACGTTTCTCATGTTGTTATAGTCTGTAAACACTGTTAACATGTCATGAAATGAGGCTTATTTAGAGATGCACACCTATTTTTTTCTGTAATTTATTTCACCATGAAAAATCATATGCTGTAAGACATTTTTATACAGAGACATGGCTCAGTATGAAAGAAAGTTATTTCCTAAATAAGCCATTTTGAAGGCTGTGTCTGGAATGGGATCAATTGCAATCCAATGTCTTAAATAAATGCACTCGCATTAATGTAACTGCACTATTTAAATCACTGTCAAACTGAATTTAAATAATGACTTGATTAGTGTCATCCACTGATGTTAACTGTTCGCAGCAGTTGCATATTGTTTGACAAACCATAAGGGATCACTATTGTTGGATAGACAATAAAATTTGATATACTGTAATTACAACTGTCATGAATGCATCTGGCTCACGATGAAAGGAAAACAATAAACAAACGACTCAGTACAACAAAATGTATTTGCACACTTGGCTGTGTACATGTATAAAATACATCAAGACACCAAACCAATGTTTTCATCCCTCATTCAACAATTTAACAAGAACGTTTAAAAAAAAAAAAAAAGAAGAACTGAGTGGTGTCACTTCACGAGCAGCAAAAAAACCTCAGAACAGGAAAAAACAATTAAGTAGATATAGCTAAATAAGTACACATAATTTGGCAGGATTAAATGAATAATTAACATAATTTTAAAGACGATGGATAATAGAAATCAGAAGTACAGAGCCCATGTTGTAGTACATGGTAAATATTGTCACAGATATAATTAACATACTGTAGAGGATCTTTGGAAGCACATCACTGCAGGTGTTAAAATATTTATCTTGACTAATATGAAGTACTATATCATTGCTGTTGGGCGAAAACATAACTCTACTGGTTAAAATAAATACACAGTCCTCTACAGTGTGTTGGTGAAACCAAAAAAAGGACACTGATTTCATGGTCGTCTAGCGACAAGTGTCGTGAAAACTTGGCACTTTCCAGATGTAAAGTTTCCATCCAACAACAGTGTATCTAAGTGAGAGTTAATGATAGTTAAGTGGGCTAGCTTGAGCTGGTTATATCCTCTACAGACAGTAAGTACAGTATATGGCATTTAATTAACAGTAGATATACATGTTTTAAAACAAAGACAATAACAGGAAATTAGTTGTAGTGTTGGAAAAACCTTACAGGACAAAAAGAAATACTCAAGCACCGGCGCCTTTTTAAATGGTTGGCTTGGTTTGGTCAGTGAGATGGACCCCACTGTCTAAAGTGTGAGTATAAATAGTGAAAGGGGGTTGTTTGGGGATGCTAAGGGCGCTCTGAAGCACAGGCTCAGGTAGAGGAAGTGTAGCCCTTACAGCCTGATGCCCGTTTCTGCCTCCTCACAGCTCATCTCCAGTGTGCCCCTGCTTGAAGGCGTCACCCGTCAGCTTCTCCTGCGCCTCCTTCATACTGGACACGACTGAGCAGGATGGAGGGAGCAAAGGCAGAAAATAAACACCGTGATTATCAACTACTTTTAAGGGAATTTACACCTCAAATCGGGATATATCACACTGTAACAGAATAGGTAAACGATTATCTGGATTGTTACCTTGTTCTGCGCTGCTGTAGAAGTACTTGTAGTTTGGATTCCCATTCTTATTAGTGATTTCAGGGTGGACTTTGCCGCTGGGATCTGTGACGGTGTAAGAAGAGTCAAATAAAAAGGTTTGGTCAGTTCAAATTAAAGTTAAAATCCAAACAATATAGGTCTGCAACCAGCCATTGTTTTCTTTATGAATTAATCAGACAATTATTTTCTCGACTGATTAATTATTTGGTTAATAAAATGTCAGAAAATAGTGAAAAATGCTACTAAGAACTCCCCAAAGCCCCAGTTTTGTCCAACATCCAAAAGGTATTCAGTTCATTATTATAGAAGACTAAAAAAAACCCAGCAAATATTAGCTTTTGAGAATCTGGAACCAGTACATTGGGACACTTTTGCTTTTTTTTTTTTTTTTTTTTTAAAAAAAGGACTTAATTTTACAATTGTTGCTGATACATTTTCTGTCTATTAACTAATTGATTAATCGTTTCAGCTTTAAAACAATATATTAGTTGTACTTGAGCTGTAACATGGAAATATTTCTAAATTTATTAGAGCAATTTTAACATTAAAGTGGCAATCCTTAAGATTTCAGTCCTGGTTGATTTGGCGCCACCTAGTTACTGGTGGTAACAGCAAATGCGGTTTGATACTACAGGTCACATAATTCTGGGGACAGCAAAACAAACTATTGTGTTTTTTTTTTAAATAAAGAAGTCAGACAATAATTGGCCTTTTTCCATCATTTTGTGAGCAACCCTGAATCCTGATTATGCTGCACATGGCATGAGTCCGTGAATAGCGAAAGTGAAAACAGTAAGTTACCTCGCTGAGAAGTTGGAGGTGTGCAGCCTGTCGCCTGCAGCTCTTCATCTAACAGCTCACTGTGGCTGCTCCATTGCTATTATTCTACATTGTGGAATAACAATTCTGTGATTCATTCCTTTAGTCTTAACATCACATACGGGTGATATTTGAAACCACTTGGCTTTTCTTTAGTCCAATAAAAGGTTGACTAATCCTTCCTGCTGTTTCTTTTTCTGTCCAAACACCTGTAAAGATTTGGGGTGTGCCTGTTTCATTAGTTTTAGCTCTGTGTTGTCCAATATGCCAACAACATGCCACTGAAACTTGAATCCAGCATACTGTAACTATCAGGCACTGCATGTTATTCAGGAAGAGTAACTGTGCAATCAGGAATCCCACAAAGAGTTTACATGAAGGATGACTCAACCCCCGCCGTACCAAGGAAAAGAATTCGAGGAATGTATCCACCATCGGGGCTTAAGGTTTCATCCTTTGGCTCCTCCTCATCCTGTTCAAATAAGGGAGAACTTGTCATTTACAAGCCTGGAAACAAATCTCCACTGCCTAATAATAAATAGAATAACAGTTTTGTGGAAAATGCCACTTAACATTTCCTTACCTCGAGGTTGATCATAACAAAGTTGTGTGCAAGTTCAGAGATTTCCTTGGACTCAGCAAATTTGGGCTTCAGTGCTGATGTAAAAGCAACAAAATACAATTAATAGTTATCTTGTATTGCCATCAAATCCAGGACAAGTCATTTGGATTATTATCACAATACAGTACTGGCCCTTCTTCTTTGAAATTAAATGATTAATCTGAAATCCTTCCACTTTCCCAGCAGTCCCTCCAGCCCCAGAGCTATTACCCGAAACAGCTTTAATAATCATTTCCTGTTTGAATTGTTTGCCCACATTACAGATGGCGATTTGGCTGAACTTGTACGATAGACTTACTAATGTTTATTCATCTGCATATGATATGGTTCGTTTTCTGTCTATAAACAGAGGAATGGCTCATATGCCGAACTCTGAAGTGAAATATAAATCACCATGGTGTAAGCTGACTAAAACAGTTGGTGAGTTTTAGAAAATATCACTTTTATCAAGCACAAACATTACAAGACTGTTGACTATCTTGTCCCCGATTGGTCACACAGTCCAGGCAACCCCTTTACCTACTTTCGAGGTCAAGTTAATAGACCTTTTTCATGAAAGACATGTTGACATGTCACAGAGGGAAAAGCACCGGTGTAAACTTTACAGCGGTGTTGTGAGTTTTGAACTGACATACAGCAGGACACCTTGTCATTAGAAACTCCTAACCTGAGGTTTTTACAGTCAAAAGGGAGAGAACATTGTTTTACCTTTGCAGGCTCCACACCAGCTCTTGTGGATGATGAGCATGATTGGCAGCCCGCTGTCAATGCAAACACGTGAAAACGTTTGTCAAGACCAAAACTGAACAGGGGAACACTGAAAACTAGTAACTCTGACTTCAGTTTGTCAGGCCTGCACCTGTAGTAAAGGAAGGTATACACTCAGCTATGTATTATCTTTGAAAAAAACATTTAGTAAAAAGCTACTGATACCAACTTGACAGTCTGCTCCAGTCATGAGTGGAAATGCAGACGTGGTGGATTTCTTTAAAAGCTGTTTTAGACCTCGGGATAATAGTTGTACAAAAGGTGGCTCAGCAGGGTTACAGGTAGTGTTTGTAATATTTCAGCTCTCAGTGTGAACTCACCTGGCATCAGCTTCCTTCTTGCCATCATCCAGCGTCCTCCAGTGGATGTTATCTCCAAACCCTGTGGGGGAATAAATTAATGAGCACACCAGCATTGTGTAACTGGTATTATATTTCTACAACAGGGTGGGTCTGCCCTAAATACACTATAAATAGAAATAACTGTGAGGAAACTATGGAAATTAAAAATGAATGGTGGTAACTAATATATCAAGCTGCTGGGAAATACCGACTCTGCTCTGTCACCTGTAACTACTTGTAGTAACTAGCTCGTAGCGGTTACATTTGAAGGACATTACATGTGTACATGTTACTCTCTGTGTGTTAATCTGCGCTTGAATTAGAACAGAAAAAACTTAAACAAATTACAGAGCCAGCAGCTGCACGGCACGTGGTTTTTATTGTAGGTAACATTTCCTGGTATGACTACTGTAGATTTTATAGTATGTGAAATATATTTCTGTATAAAAATACACATACATTCATGAGAAGCATGTGTGCAAGCAATTATTTTTGAAATAATTAAATTTCTTTCACAGAATATAATATATATATATATATATATATATATATGGGTAAATATGCAAGCTTTTTATGTAGTTGTCGAGTGTACAGAAATATTTTTGCAAGTAGGTGTCAATAATATCAATGAAACATACATAATTAATTGGAGTAATTACAATGAGAAAGACTGGCACTAAAGGCAAGGCTGTAATGTTTGGCACTAAAAGTGAAGGCAAATTAAATGTCATTTTAACATTGTCTGTATGTGTGTCCATAGAGGGGAAGCTTAAAGTTTCATCTCACTTGTAAAATGAAAGCAGTTCATAATTTACAAATTCTTACTTACTTAAGTGTATATATTCCTCTTCCAATTACACGGATATCACGGTGTATCACAAATCATCTTGCATTTGTGTATTGCATTATCTCTTATGATCCCTTTGCTATTATGGACAACACGTAATGACTAAAATGTATTATGAATTACTGAATGATTTCTGTTTCTACTTCAACAGTTTAACCACAGTGTGCAAAAACAGTGTGTACACCCCTTGAGAACATTGTGAAACACAATTATTATAACATATATTACTTTTTCCATCTAAAACCTATTTAATGTTTTCTGATATTAGTAATAAGAAAAGTCAGCTTTTCCTGAAGTTAAAGTAAATGAAAACTCATTTGTTCAGAGCTTATTGTCTGTGAGAAAGATTTGATTACCTTTTCAAACTTTATCCTACCCGGATCTCATTCAGCTTGTAGCTGTAGGTTTTGAACAAAATGTACCAATCAGAGCCGTGTGCCACAAAGCATATATAAACATATTTTGGTTTGATCACATTTCCTCCTTGCAGTGTGATACACCCTTTAATACAGTTTATACAATTGTTTTCCACTCATATTTCCATCCATATTTCAATGCTTGTAAATTGTAACACAGCAACACTGATGCACCTTTCTGTACCGCAGTGGCGGAAGAAGTACTCAGATCTTTTACTTCAGTAAAAGTACAAAAAATATTAGCATCGAAATATACTTAAAGTACCAAAAGTAAAAGTACTCATTATGCACAATGGCCCGTTTAAGAATAATGTATATTACTGGATTATAATTACGGATGCAATAATGTGTACATCACTTTAATGTTGCAGCTGGTAAATCTGGGGTGGGGCTTATTTTAACTACTTTATACACTGCTAGCTTGTGAATTTCCCCCCTTATCTTAACCTATGACAATACATCACATTTTATTTGTTGATTATATTTTGTATTTTTAATCTGAATCAGCAAAGTAACTAAAGTAATCAAAGTTATTTCCTCTGAATTAAAGTGGAGTAGAAGTAGCAGAAAATGGAAATACTCAATGAAATTACCTCAAAATTGTACTTATGTACTTATTAATATTTAAGTAAATGTACTTAACTTGGGCCTAGTTACTTTCCACTACTGCTGTACAGTTTCTTTCAATGCTTGTAAATGATAACTTGTCCCATGCACCTTAATTCATGTATGTATATTGAATTACATGCACTATGTATATATTTATTTTATTATGAATAAGAACCATCTTTGGCATAAAAATGTCCTTCTGGATGCATAAAGTTTTGTCTCATCTTAATGCAATCTCAATGGAATAACATTAACATTTAATTAATATTAAATTCAAAGGAAATAGTTTATCTGTAGACTGGTGTTAGCAATAAAACAAGTCGGTTAACCTGAAAAACTGGAAATTCAGAATTCATGTCAGGCTGGCAAAGCACACGTCGCCCCCCTCCAGTCCAGGACACAGACTTTGTGATCCAGGATGCTGATACAAAGACAGCTAGCCTAGCTGTCCTCTGGCTGTGCAAACACTATCAATGACCAAGCTACACACACCTATCCTGCTCACACTCGCTTCAGTTTAACTCAAAATATAAACTCACCTCTCCCGCTGGCTGCTTCGACAGCCTCTTGAAAACACGTCAGAGACAATAAAACCTGCAGAGACGAAAATAAAGCGATGTTCACGAGAGACGTTTGCATTTTGACTGGCCTTTTTCTCCCTCACAACTCGAAGCTAATGGCAGTGACTGTTGGTGAACCAGAGACCCGGACGTTCAACCGTTACATTTCACAATAAAAGTCCGTCCAATAAAGTTGTATTGAAATGTTGGGTGTGGACGTGCGCGCGCATGTGTCCGTTGCGCCCTCCCACTTCCTCCTATTGGTCAGCAGTGACTCATTTCCCATTATGGTGGTGTTCACATGACGTCACATCCACACAACCGCGTGCTCCTTTCTGCGGCCTCAGCTGGTCAAGTCAGACAACGAAATGTCAGAAAAGACCGGAAAGCAGCGCGAAAACAAATGTTTAAAAGCCACAAAATATTTCAAAAATTAATAGATTTTGGTATTTCACGTATTAAATCAAACTTAAATATATTACAACTTATATCTTCTCCTCTTTGCCATTAATATTTTCCCTGCATAAGTCAAAAATGTACTGTTGTGTGGTTAAAGGTCATTTTATTGTGGAAATTTTAATAGGAAGTATGTTTTATTGCTGCTGCTTGACGTGGGTTTAAGCTGCACTCCTTCAGCCTCACTGGTAGTGAGAACAGTTCAACGGACTGTCAGTTAATTCTTTTTCAAAGGTAAAAAATAAAATAAATCGTTTAATTTTGTGGTTAACATCTGAGCCGATTTGTTTAATAATTTGATTTGAAATTGACGTTAGCTGTTTGCCTTGCCAGGAACAAAAAAGCCAGTTCGTTTATCTTGTTTCTTTAGCCACTATGCTAATATTAGCTAAATTAGCCTACTGGTTAGCAACCTAACTAGCTACAGTTACGATAGACATAGATGTAATTTTAATATTTGGCTCCAGATACTTTTCTTTATCTTATTCAATTTATGTTGGTCAATATCGTCAGTGTGGCGTCAGTATAACTGATCTGTTGATCAGTTAGCAGTGTGTTAGCTCGGTGCTAATGTGTGGAAATGAGGATTATTGTAGCTCTGATTGCCCAACTTGTTCTGTGTCCATTGCATTTCAACAAGTAACCACATGTGCTCCCTTGTTTTCTGAACTGTGGAAACCTGTTTTTTCTGTTTTCTGTATTAGCTTTTATGTGAAAAGCACGAGAATAACATCAAGTTGTTTATTTATTTTTTTATTAAAAACAGAACACTATGAATCAAGAGAAGCTTGCCAAACTTCAGGCACAAGTCCGGATAGGTGGAAAGGTACAGTCTACTACAATTTTTTGGACATATTATTAAATTTCTTGTACTCTGTTAATGCAATGTGTTGACAAATGTCAAAATGCCCAGTGTTGAAATCTCAATCAGGGCTGTCCTTGGCTGGTTGTTGCTCATTTGAAGGAGTGTGATGGCATTCGGCATCTGCCAGGTCGTCCTCCTGACCTCAGCATTCCCTTTATGGGGGAGAGCATTGGCCCCTTCATCTGGGGCCTCTGTGGCTTTGTTCAAATGCATTGTGAGGTCTTCAGCCTCACACTAGGTGGCGTTATTTTTGCTGTGACAGAGGCCTTGTGCCCTTTTCCAGACTGCACCACACTGACATTTTCTAACACAAGTGCATTGTGCATACTTTATTCATATTTTACCAGAAATAAGAAGACGATCCTACACACTGTCGGCCACTTGTACTCACAAAGAGAGTTACTGTTTGAAGTAGCTACTTGGATAGTAAAATCCCTGGTTGAGTAAAAACAAAATGTGCTTTAATTTATTCAAAGTAAACGTTGTGGATCTGTTTTATTTAAAAAAATGGAGGTCATTGATGGGTTTGACTTAGGACTTCTGTAGCCTGTGTTCACACTAGTGGCAATTAAGTGGAACAATTGGAAATAGCAAAAATAAAGTGTCTGAACAAATTAAAGACAGCACTTGTCTACAAATTACCTTACATTTTTCCAAGTCCCTTTAACTTATGGAGAGTATTATTTCTAGTCACGTATTGACAATAATAAAGGCTTTATTTTTGTACTTAAACCAAGCAGTGTCGCTTGGACTTTTGGGGAATCAGTTCCCTTTCTTGCGGACAGTATTTAGCTTACTAATGCTCCGGGAGCACCTACTTATCACTGTCAGATCCAAGTAGTGCTTCCTTCTGTTTTTCATTGCAGTCACCCAGGTCCGTTCAACTTATTGACAGCATTAGTACAGATTTTGTACTGTTTTGGTAAAAGTACACTGCTTTAATAAAAGCTTGTTTAAGTCAAATTACTGCTCTTTTACAGGACAGTAACGGGTAATGTTTACCAATTCTAGTCTTGTGTTTGAAACTGCTTCACCACAGCTGTTGTCTAGATACGAGTAAATAATGTGTCCAAGATAGAATGGGGAAAATTGTCCCATATCCATTTAAAAAGTCTGACGTGACCCACTAAACTGTATTTGACATTTTGGTAAATTCAGCTATCTAATCCTTTTGTTGTCATCCACACCTGTTCTTTCCCCAGGGAACGGCCCGCAGGAAGAAAAAGGTTGTTCACAAAACGGCAACAGCTGATGACAAAAAACTCCAGAGCTCACTAAAGAAACTGGCAGTGAACAACATTGCAGGGATCGAAGAGGTGAGCTATCAAAGGAAAACTAATGTCAGTTTTGCACTGTAGCTGCGCTGTTTTGACTTTTTTTTGTGTGAGAGTCCTGACAAGAAAAGATTAAAGACAGGGAGAGCCTAACCAAAGCGTTATCTACTCATGGCATCAAGTTTATTTTTAGCGCACTTTCATCCAACAAGTGTTTCAGATAAATCAAAGCACAAAAAAACAGACACAACATGAGGATAAGACACTAACCTGATGCACAAAATGTATTTTGTCTCATTCATTCATGTTGTGGCTCAATTTACCTTTTTTATTTTACAGTGAATTATTAAAATTAATTATTAATATTAAAATAAACTCACTGCAAATTAGACTAAGATCTAATTCCAAGCACTTTTTACCTGTTAAAGATTTATTTTGTAGAGTTTTTTTTAATCCAAAGCGAGGCTCTAAGGCTAGAGGGTGTCATATGCTGTAAAGCCCTTTGAGGCAAATTTGACTTTTGTGCTTAAAATTGATGCACAGCTGTGTTTTCCATGTAAATTTCCCCCTTTTTCAGTTGATTTTTATTCATTTGAGTTGATCTTACTTTTGTACCCATCATATGTCACTCAGTGCATCACCTTAATGTCTAAAACAGACGTCAACAATAATTGTGTTAAAACATAAAGTGCTATAGACATAATGTCTTGACGGTGCAAAGTCTTGTCAGGTTTTATTGGCTTGTTTTTTTTTTTTTGGTTTTTCTTAGGTGAATATGATAAAAGATGATGGGACAGTGATCCACTTCAACAACCCCAAAGTGCAGGCGTCTCTGTCTGCCAACACCTTCGCCATCACGGGCCACGCTGAGACCAAGCAGCTGACAGAGATGCTGCCGGGCATCCTGAGCCAGCTGGGAGCCGACAGCCTCAGCAGCCTGCGCAAGCTGGCCGAGCATTTCCCACGGCAATGTGAGTGTACACACACACACACACAAAAACGCACACGCTTAAACACTCAGTCACAATGTCTGGGTTCCCTGTGGTCGTGTAATATCGGGGATATTCATAGAAGTTGAGAGGTGTCAGCAAAGTCATCAGATTTTATGAATAGTTAGATGAGAAGGAAGGGTGCTGTAGTAAGAAAAGCGACCACCTTTCAACCACAGGGCCAGAGTTCAGGTGCTGACATGTAAACGACCCAGAATTTAAAGGCCACTGGTCGTGGTTGATATATATGGGATAATGTACAGCGAGCTGGTCATATTGCGAAATTAACCCCGACAGAAAATTATCCCGCTTATTACATAGATACTTACTAAAGAAATCAATAATTTGGCCCCCAGTATTGATTTAAAAATTATTTTAAAACTTTTTTTGCCACAGGACTTCTTTCTGCGGACTGGTATGATTGGACTCCAGAGTCTATCATCATAACTGCGTCCATAGCAGCGGTCTGTTATTCATAGCAGCGGTCTGCGCTTCAGAACGTAGAATGCTGTAAATGACCAATCAGAATCGAGTATTCAACAAAGCTGTGTAATAAAATATTTATAAGTCTGTTTTAATTAGTGTATAATCACCTGAAAATAAGAATCGTGTTTTTTCGTTACCCTTTAAAATAAACCGTTTGTAGCTACAGAGGAAGTGGGTCCCCTACCACGGAGGTCGCCATGTTGCACCGCCATGTTTCTACAGTAGCCCAGAACGGACAAACCAATCACTGGCTCTCGATAGGGCCTTTTGCGTTTTCCACAGTAGTTTCTCCTACACGCTTGGAAGGGGAGGGTGAGGCGAGCAGTATTCAAATACTTGCAATCTGCAATTTCACCACTAGATACCACTAAATCCTACACACTGGACCTTTAACATATCAGTGCACTTATGCAGATTTGTGTGACAGCTCTGCACAGCAGCGTTTTGTTTGTTTAGAATCACTGGAGAACCAGAGCAGGTTAAACCTGTAAACGTGACTTAGAGAAAGTGGTTACAGCAGCGAGGAAAGCTGAAGAGAACAACATGGATTGTGAGGAAGGGAAAAACTGCAACAGAAAAAAATATGAACATGTAGAGACTGATTATTAGTAAAGGTGCAGATATCTAGTACACTGTCCGAGCATCTAGGTGATTCAGTTTGAAGCAGTTGACCTTGGTGTTTTGCAAGTAGATGAAAATAAACCGAGTGAAGCAAACATAGGAAATAGGTGCAGCTTTTCCACATGGCAACACAACTAATCGTGTGATATTGTAGACAGTTGCACAGCTCAACTTTTGATTAACTCGTTTTTCTTTTTCTTTATATATTTTGCAGCAATGGACATGAAAGCAGTCAAGGAGGAAATTGCAGAAGAAGAGGAAGACGATGTACCAGGTATAGATGCAGATAATTATTGTTTTATTTTACTGGGAGACTTTGAAGTGTTGTTCTTTATGCTTTTTTGGCTTATGGTAAAAGCGTGCTTACTTCTTCTGTTAAACTTCACCTTTTTAGATTATATAAGGGTTTGTTTCCAAAATGATACGCTACATGTATTTAGGATAGTGTTAACCATTTTGTCAGCCAAGAAAATAAGGACTTAGGTGTTGTTTTCGGCTTTAGAGCCTTTTGTCTGCATCCTTGTTTTCACATGGTTTATTACATCAACTCTTCAGTTGCAGAATGTTAGAAATAAAATAAGTTTTTTTGACAATAAAGGATTAAATCACTCACTATCCTTTCACAAATTGTTCGTGTTCACTTTTATCAAACACTGTGCATCTCCTTCCAGAACAAAGTCCTGATGTACTTTGTTGTTTTCTGTCTCACAGATCTTGTGGAGAACTTTGATGAAGCCTCAAAGAACGAAGCAAACTGATGAATCCTTTTTTCCCTCCGTCAACCGTTTTATTTTTTACCTCTTACGGACTCACAAAGGGCAATTCCTCTTGTGGGGGAACGGTTGTTAAAGGTGCAGTGCATCATCTCCGGAGACGTGAACCACTTCGGTTTAGCCTGCCACAACAACAAACATACAGTAGGTTTTAATTTCAGTAGGCTGTGATATTGTGGACACGCCGAGAAACGAGAATCTGTGCGACTCTCAGCACCCAAAGGACTCAAACTACTTTAGAAGCAAGCTTTCTACATGGTTAAACGTGGCTAGTATTTAAGAGATTGTTTATTAAATTACAATTAAAGTGAGTGAAGAATTCACTTTACATTATAGTGGTGATTATACATTTAATAAAACATTTTTGGGCTATTGATGCTTCTCTTTATTACATGACTTCTCAGATTTGTTTTGGCCACTATAAGAATACTTGTCATCTCAATGCCAGCTAATGAGGAAACAAAGTCAGCAGTATTGTATTTTCCTACGTTTCTGCTTTGATGAGCACATTTGAAGTACTGGTTGAGGCCTTTATATGTAAGGTATTTGTAAGTGATGCTCATTTTCTAAAAAGAATAAACAGTTAAGCCTATAAAAATCTACACAGTGGGCCTCTTCCTTTACACTTCCTTGAATTCATAGATATGAGCTGTTATGCAACACAATACTCTGATAAACACTAGAAGAAGATACATTTTCACTACAAGCGAAAATACATTTTAAAACTAAAGTTTGTTTAATTAAAACCACACAACTGTTTAAATTTTGTATCAGTTTGAAAAATTGGTTATGTTGCTATGAGGGTTTGCACGAGTGCTGAATGAGTTCAAATGTAAGAACATCAGTCAACAGTGGTGTAAAAGTAGCAACAGGACAATAAATACTACATATAAGTATAAATTCCCCATAACAAGTAAATTCTGCATTCAAAATTTGACTTAAGTAAAAGTATCAAAGTATTTCCTATGCAGCAGAGTGCCCCGTACCAGTGTTAAATTATTATCTATACTACTATTTTGGTATTATGACCGATGCATTAACAAGTAGCAGCATTTGTATGTATCTGGTCGAAAGGGGGATAATTTTAACTATATTATTAATTTTAAGTATCGTACTAATCTGCAAGGTAACTACGAACTACAGCTGTCAAAACTGGAGTAAAATGTACAATATCTCCCTCTGACATGTAGTGGAGTACAAGTGTGAAGTAGCAGAAAATGGAAATACTCAAGTTAAGTACTTGAGTAAATACTTTCCACCACTGTAATCAGTTCCAGTTTTGGTTATTGATTGTCATTTATCAAGTAAAAATTCCAGGCTTTGCTGTTACAGCCTCACAAATTACTTTCTATTGTATTTTATCTTTGATTTAATCACAATAAATAAGTTCCTTTATTACATCACCTTGGGTTCAAGTAACATTGAAGGTCGTTGCATATTATTTTTTACTATTTTACAAAGTAGTTATGAATCAATAATAAAAATAACAGTATTGGCAACTGTGATTGGGTGTGTAAATAAGGAGGGGTTAACAGAGTTTGGGTGGGCAGTGCACATCACTACATCCCCGCCAACACTGTCACATCCCGTTTCATCGATCACCTCTGACGCTCTTCTGCTGCATCGTGCTGATCAATAGGCCGCTGCTGTCATTCTCTGCACGGCGGTTCTGGTCTGACAAGGTTACCGGGGATGATGAATGTGCCATTTTGGCTCAAGCGTGTCGTGCCGTGAGCGGGACGGAGCTGCGGACCCGCCCCGCGGCTCATCACACCACCTTCAGCCCGGGTAGAGCCAAAATGTCCCTGCTGCTGCTGCTGCTGCTGCTGCGGCTGCGGCTGGACCACAGTGCAGGAGCTGCATGGAGCTGAACCGCTTTACAGCTGCGTCAAGACAGACAGTGACAGCGGCATCTAAACCGGAAACTGTGCTGTCGCCTTGAAAATAAGAGCTCGTTAAGAACACTTGTTAAAGAATATTGAGATTAGTTGTGTAAAGGACAGATTAATCAATTTTTATTGGGATGATTGATAAAATCCTGGTGGTGTAATGTAGAAAATAGGCTACATTTATTCTAGTACTGTGCTTGATTACAATTTTGAGGTACTTGTACTTAAATTTTATGCTACTTTATACCTCTACTTCACTACATTTTCAGAATCAGAAATACTTTATTGATCCCTGAGGGGAAACTCTTTTGTTCCAGCAGGTCACTATCAAGTCAGAGCACACAGGAATAGAAGTACTAAGCAAAAAAATATAATACACTATAATACAGGTAAGATAAATTAAGTACCAGGTGGGTATAAGTATAAAGTTAAAATAAGTATGAAGTACAAAGTGGGTTTACTGGTTGATGATGATAACATGGTATAAAGTAATAGTGGATGAACTGTCAAGTTAAGTGTAGCTATTAAGAGCTGGAGGATATTGCACAGCAGTAATAGAGGTATGAATAAATATCAGTATCAATAAATAGGGAATTTTAAACTAAAAAGAGTATATTGCACAGGAGTATTAACACAGAATATTGCACAATTATTATTAGGTATTCTATATTATGTATAATATTATTTTAGAGGGAAATATTGTACTTTTACTGCTTCCACCAGCTACAACATTAAAATGCTGCTTACACATTTATGCACCATTAATAAAAATCAAATAATGAAATATATAACACAGAGGGGCCATTATGCTGAATAATAAGTACTTTTTTCTAATAATACTTGTTACAGTGCATGTTTTAAGACATATAAAAATACTCTGCTTTTAATTATAATTTGTGTCTGGTCTGGTATATTTTTTCCACAAAAATATTAAATTATCTAATTATAAATGATTAAAATTACATCTATTCCTTCTCCCTCATTGAAAAATCCAGAAACTATGAATATGTAAATATTACTCATTTCAAAAGTACTAGGAACAAGATGTTTCCTACTTCACTCACAAGTCCATTTTTAGTGTGTGTGCACTGGAGACTTTTAAGTTTCCACGTCACACGTGTAAGTTGCAAAAACAACCTTCTAGTGTCGAACTCTGCACAAACATCATTCTGCACAATGAAGCTCATATATACACCAAGTGAAGTAACGACGAGCAAAATTCTTGAGTGGAGGGGGACCTTAAGTAAGATTTTGAATACAGGAGTATTTTTACATTGCAATATTACTTTTAAGTAAAAGATCTGAATATTCCAACACTGTTGTAGCTACACATTTACAAGTAGGAAGTTTATTTTGAAATACATGACCGGAAGTAACGGATCTTCGTTCTCGTAGTCTTGACGTCGCTCCTTATTTTTCCCCAATATTAAACCTTGGGGGAGGGATCCTTGAGTGCTGTCGCACAACTACGGTAGACTACAAGCCGTACTTTCCGACTCGCGCTGTTTGAGTTGAGCAGGCAGCAGAGGGTATACACGAGGATACTCAAAAATAGCTTTCAAAGGCGATTTGCTATGACGGATACTAACGGAGGGGCTCCGCGGGACTCTACGTAAAGATGAGGATTCCTCCGGTGAGTAACTGAATTTGTTTTCGTGACATTTCACAGGTCTGTTGTTGCTTTAACGTTACAACCCGCCATTGCAACGGCAAGTGTTAGCGTTAACTAAGCCGAAGTCAGCGTGGATGGGTGTTGTGGTATTTTGTGATCTGTTTAGCTAGCTTAACGGTTAAGGAATACCGAGAAGGTGGTGTTACGGTAACACTATTTTACGTAAATTACACAACACGTTAACGTTCTCCCTAGCTAAACATTCACTTAAACGCTAGCAGTGCGGCGGGAGGCAAACACTGCCAGTGACTGTGAGCAAACAAGTTAACCTGAGGAGGAAAGCTTTTTAAATATCTTTTTTTTTTTTATATAACCGTTAAAACTGTCCGTTAGCTACAAAGCCCAGCGACGGTGTGACTGTCCGTCGGAGCAGCAAGTACCTGCCGTCACTCGGCGCACGACTAACGTTAACCGAGGAACCGTTGGCGCAAATACTAGCTACTTCATTCCCAGCATGCCGCCATACAGTGGATTTATTTGCTCTCTAAATTGTGAAATTTCACCATCTTGTTCAATCGGTTCGGTGATGACTGTTTTGGAAACTTACTCGTGGCCTTTCGCGGATTCGGTGTGTTCACGTTAAATTCAGCTAGCAGCCCGGCTAATACAACTACCCCAAGTTCTGGTGCAAACAAACCTCAACTGCTGTGATTTTTATTTTTTGCAGCTGTTCAGTTTTAGCCTACTGCGTTTAATGACACAGAGTAGTTTCGCATGTGTTTACCCAAGTCTACATGTGAGTAGTATTTACCAGCTGAGGCTGTGTTTTGGCCTGTAGGCATCAGGCAACAGCCACAGTGCCACTTATGGTTGCATAATCCAAGCTAATGGTCATCTCTCTGCTCTTGAGAGTTGGTTTGGTGAGGTTTGTTGGTGCCATGCCTTTTGTATTTACCTCATCGATGGCTTCTCGGGGCCTCAGTCAAGCTCTGGAGGTGGATTTAGGAAGAGGTGGGCCCATCCCAGTGCCACCTTGAATAGTCATCAGCAGTGAGGAATTTAAAAATATAATAATTTGTCACTAAAGAGAAAGCCAGATCAGATAATAAAAAAAAAAAAAAGTGTCATCTCACATTACTGGAAATTCTTAGACTTTATAACACCCATATTTTATATTTTCTTTGTCTGATCTTACTTGGTACATCTCCAGCCTGGTCTGACTGGTTGTCCATGCTGGATGTGAAACATATACAGGACATTTGATCAGGTTTTTTACCTGTAGCAGGAGAATACGATATCTCACTACATCTTCAGGTCGTATTAAAACCCAGGGAGGTTGATTGAGTAGACAGATCCAACAGGCTCCCATGCAAAGACGAGCTCTCATGTGTGCCGAGACTTCCCAGATGTAGGTTACTGTATGCTTTCAGAAATTATTAGTCTCTCCCTGATGGCAGCTCAGCAGCCCGTCTCCTTTTTTTTTTTTTTGCATTTTTTTTTTCCTGTCTTGTGGTGGTTAAATGTAGCTAGATCAAAACATAAAGGAGAAAAGAAGATCATAATAGCTTTTGACACTTGCTGTGAAGCAGAGCAGCTCTTTGTAACAGGAGGACAGCTACTCTCTTCTTTACCTTTCCTTCTTCAAATCTCAACAGATTTACCTTTTCAACCTCTCGTCAAAGAAATTATCCTTTTGTTTTGAGGGAGTGTGACCTTTTGGATGATTCAAACCTGTGGCATGTTTTTCTTTTATATGATTTACTTTTATTTCCTAAATCTCTCGCAGTACTTGGAAATTACAATATAATGTAACTTACTGGAGGAGGTAGGACAACTCCAGTGTATTCCCAGTCAGGGCGTCAAACATTACATTACATAATGTGTCACTCAGTCATGCGATCATGTTGTTAGAAAGTGATGTCAGTCCATTCTTAAAGAGAGGAAGTGATCATTTGAGGTTTCCTGTGTTCATCCTGAAGTAGACGGCGTCTGGAGGACGGCGGTGTCGGGTATGGCTCTAAAAACGCTGTTTGTCAGGATGTGAGCTTGCAGTCCTGGGAAGTTTGTAGCACCAGGAAAAAAAAAAAGGGAACAGTACAGAAACGTCATTATCACTTTCATAAAGAGAACTTACAGAAAATGAGGGTTTCTCCTTACCCAAAACCCCCAGTGAGTTATGCAGTAGTAGGGCTCCAACTAATAATAATTCTTCTTATCGTTTTGTTTTTTTTCTTTTTTGTCTATAAAATGTCAAAGTAGTGAAAAATTTCCATTAGTTTCCCAGAGTCTAAAGGGATATATTCAAGTTGCTTGTTTTATTCGACCAACAGTCCAAAATAGGGCTGCACCTAACAATTATTTTGCAGATTATTTTCACAATTCATTGATTGATTGTTTAGTTTTGTAAAATGTTAAAACATTGTGTAAATATTCTCAGAGCCCACGGTGATATCTTCAGTTTGCTTGTTTTGTCCGACCAATAGTCCAAAAGCTAAAGACTTTTAATTTATTGTCACATATGACAAAGAAAAGCAGCAAATCCTTACATTTTAGAAGCTGGAAGTAACAAATATTTGGCATTTTTGCTTTAAACAAAATAACTGAAACAATTAATTGATAATCAAAATATCTGCTGATTATGTTTCAGTGTATCAACAAATCATTACAGCGCTATTTAAACGTACCATTGTCAAAGCCCTCCAGCTGTTGGCAGATGTGTACTACAACACACTAAGAAAGATAACTTATTGCTGCCTCCCTCCTTCATATACCACTCGGTGAAGTTCGACGCTTTGACTAAGAAGTGAAACACTACTTAGCAAAAAGGACGTAGATGCTTTCAATAAAGACACTAAAATCATAATTCTCAAGTGCTGAATGAAGGACACCCAAGTGTTGTAAAATAAGGAGTACAGCGACGTCTACCCAAACACCCTCCCTGATGCACTAAATCAGCCAATAGTACGCCTCCAAAGGTTATGCATCAAGGCTGCATCACACCATTCATCATGGTTTAATGCACAGCTTGTCGTGATTAATCCCTTTGAAAGCCTCCTCCTCATCACTCATTGTAACACATGCTTCAGTGTATTGAAGCATGCAAGAAATGAGCTTATGATAAGATGTATTTGCCCATGATACTAGTAACCGATATGTTGACAATATCAGAAATGTTAGTTGAGATATTATTTCTATAAAATGATGATTTGAGCATGAAAGTTCCTTCCTGACCTTGGGATCAGTATGTGTGACAAAATAATCTTAACTTATGGTCCACTTCTTAGCTTTTTCTGAGCTCCGGTTTCCATTTGCTCATTAAGATTGTAAAATGTGATTTGAAAGTTAAGAAAAAGCTAGTAAATGGACATTGAGTTGAGATTATTTTGTCACACATATGTAGTGTTTGTACTTGAATAAAATGGCGTGGATCTCAAAATGAAAGAATAAATGTCATGCCTAAGCTTTGAGAGACTCTCGCAATGTTTTATAACTTTTGAATAAACTTTATTTGCCATTCTAATAATTATTTCACTTTTTATAGGTGTGGTTTTATATGTACATTAGGAAGAATTACTGTACATTTGATTGCATTCATACTGTCATGGAACTTGATGACTTCAATTTAAATTTTATTTATATAGTGCCAATTCATAACAGAAGTTATCTCATTGCACTTTTCCTATAGAGCAAGTCTAGACCGTACTCTTTATAATATTAATTACAGAGACCCAACAAATCCCACCATGAGCAAGCACTTGGCGACAGTGGCAAGGAAAAACTTCCTTTTAAGAGGCAGAAACCTTGGACAGAACCAGAATCAATGGTGGGCCGCCATCCGCCGCTGCCATGTTAGGTTTTGAGAGAGAGATTTTTATTTATTTTTTAAACAACAACTGTATTAGCAGTTGTCGAGCACACAACCACAGACCCAGTCTCTGCAGCTCCAGAGGCAGAAATACCTGCTGAAAGCGACAGAAGGAGAGAGGAGAGAAACGAGAAAGCACAAAACTACAGGAGAGAGAAGATGTCGAGTCAGTAACATGCAGTAATGGGATAGAAATGCATACAGATGGAGAGGAAAGAGGCGCATCATGTGAAGTCTCCCAGCAGTCTAGGCCTATAGCAGCATATACTTCAACTTGTTTGTGTTTATATCATCATATATTTCCAAAACATCTTTTCTTTGCCAGAATGTGTATGGACTTCTCCGTATGCAATCAGCTGGCCACTCCAAACCAGGTTATGGTTCCTTTTGTGATCTCTTAAATACTTTAGGAGCTGAGTCCTCTGAACACTTAGAAACATTTATGCAGGAAATGTATTCTTAATTTGAAGAATAAATCAGTCTCTGAATTTAGCTGCATTTAGGACCAAACTTTTTACTCTTGAATGGCTTCATATATATTGGCCCAAATGTATTTATTTTTTATTTTTTTGACAGACAGTTTGACTTGTCACAGCAAGAAAAGCACAGGTGGAGTTGATAACGTTAATGATGAGAGATTTAAGGAGCCCATGCCAGTGAGGCAACATGTTACACTACTAGCATCCTGGAAATGGTGCACTTAAATGCTATTATGCCATTATTAAGGATATTACACCTGTTATTTTCTTGCTGTGAAAAGGGCCTATTGCCAAAACGTGGAGGAACACCGGGCGTTTATGTGTGCGTGTAATTGAAAACAACATCCTCATGCAGGAAGTTGACCTCAGAAAATAATGATTAGAAATCGAAAGAAATCGGAAAACAGTCCTAAAATAGAGAAGTATTATTCAACTAAACCAGATCCAAAATGTATTCAATTTCTACATATTTATCACTCAACCAAACTATGCTAATGACTGTAAGGGAAATCCACCTGATTAGTGAGGATGTGAATGCAGCCCTCTCACAGTAAACAACAACAGTCTTGTTCTGACAGCGAGGACTTAATGAACTGTTTTAGCATTCTAGTTTGTCCGAGCTTCCTCACTGTGTATGTCCTTGTCTTATTTAATTTTGCTGCCATGCCAGGATGTCCAGTCAGGCATGGTTTATCGTGTTAGTAGTCTGTTAGGCCATTTCATTATTAGCATGTCTGGCTTACGCTGGAGGCTGGAGCATGTCTTTAGTAAATGGGGATCAACTGCAGTTCGCTTGATTTTAAATAAAGAATAAAGACCCCGTTCTTGTTCTTAGTCATGTTTCAATGTAATGCGTTATACTTTTACACCAATTTTAAAAAATACCATTATTTATGTTTTGCCCTTTTTCATATATGCTTTTTACTATCATTGTATTGACACACAAAAATGTAGAAAATGAGGGAGGCCACCTTTCATAATTCATTATGTGTGCAGTGACTTGACTTTTGATAATCAATTAATTGTCTTTACCCATTTTATCAAGATAAAACACCAACCCCCTGGATCTAGCTTGTCCTACAGTCCTAGCTACTGTAACAAAGAGTTTCCCTACGGGGATCAATAAAGTATTTCTGTCCAGTGTGAGGATTTGCAGCTTTTTTACCGTTTTAAACTGAGTATCTTTAGGTTTTAGACAGTTGTAGACAAGTAATTTGAAGATGTCTCCTTGGACTCTGGGAACTTGTGATGGACATTTTTTTTTACTGTTTTGTGACATTTCATAGATCCAACAGTCTCTTAATGCGACAAAGCAATCATCAGATTAATCAATAAAGTTAAAGCAGCATTGTTGTAGCATTATAGAAAAAGGCAGTGCTGAAATGATGAGTAGAAAACTCATAGCTCATAAACCAAAGTACTGGACAAATAAAAATTTTGACCTGATGATGTTGCTAGATGAAAAGTCAGAGGATCACTGAAGTAGTGACAAACCTATCCTGAGGGGGATTGTACCAAATTTCATGGCAATCCATCTAATAGTTGTTGACGGATTTCAGTCTGGACCAAAGCGGTGGACTGAACGACCGACCGACATTACCATTCCCTAGAGCCATGCCACTAGCACTGCTAAAAATATGAAACCATGTCAAATTCAGAAACTAATTAAAGACAATATTATGGGCTTTGTTAAATTGTGATGGACATAGTTTATAGCTCATTTAGAGTAACTGTCAAGTGAGCTCCACTGGCATGCACAATCTCGATATTCTTGTTATTCTTCAGGCCACAACACATGTACTTGCTTGTGTCATTAGTTTAGGAGTTGGAGCATGTTCATACGCATTTTCTTAAGATTATGTTGCTGCAGGACCATTTTCCTTTTAGTCCTACAGGCAGTCTGACTGAAGCACTCTCTCATGCACATATGTCTCCTTTGAAGCATCTTCCCAAGTTTACATGTCTAAAAATACAACTCCTTCACGCACTTTGACTAAAGATGCATTATTCAATGCCTCTACAGAGTAATTAAATCTTAATCAGGGATGGGCTCCTGTCCTCATGAAGGCGTGTGTGTGTGTGTGTTTGTTCACACGTGTTTGTGTGTGTGTTTTTGGTGTGCACTATCCCGCAGTCCACTGGAGCGGAGCTTTTCAGGCTCTTATGGTGCGAGACGATTTTAAGAAGTCAGTACGGAGGAAAACCTCTCTGCTGAAGTAGAAGGTGTAGAGGTGTCGAAACTCAGTACTTTTTTAGGACTGAACAAAATGTGTCCGTACACTGAATATCAAATGGACATCAAATGTCTGTCAGATTCTTTTTCTTGTTTACCTTCTTTTGATCGGATAGTTCCGGATGAAATAAAAATTTTACCAATTTTGTGGGGCACCCTGGTGGCCTGCGGGTTACGGCCCCGGCCATGAATTGCAACATCTCCAGCTTGAATCTGGCTCTGGACCTGCATGTCTTTTCCCATATGTCTCTCCCCTCATTTTCTGTCATCTCCCATTCTCTCACACACACACACACACACACTCACACTCTTAACATAAAAAAAAATACGGATTTGTATTTTTCTAAGGTATCAAAAAGGTCAAAGCATTTTGGTATTGGTACCAAAGCTTAGGTAACATATAGTATCATCTAGTATTGCTAAAGTTCAAATGAAACCCAGCATGCATTAATCGCACAGTATTTTCCACAAATACAAAATAATTTGGGTTACCTGACCAGGTGCATTTGACTCCACTGAGAAAGATTCCTTTTGAATTATTTTTATTAACGTATGACTTTCAAAAATCTGAAAAGAATTGCAACTAAAAGTTAAGTGAAAAGTGTACTAATCTGAGGTAAGATTGTGATTGCAATGGTTTGCAGGTGACTCTTGTGTTGGAGTTTCCCAAATGCATTCAAAGGTTTCATTAATTGGTAGAAGGCTAAATCACTGTTACCTGCTATAGAGTAGATTAAAAAAAGGTGCTCATATGAAATACTTAAATGTCACAGTTTATTTTGGCAAGTAGATTTAAGTCTTGCATTGATTGATCGTTGACGTCACTTTGGTGTGTGTTGTGCCTAAACTGAGTCATCATACGCCATCTGGACTGTGCTTGCCTTAAGGTTTGTAACATGCTTGAATTAAAGCACAGTTGCTTTGTTTCGTTCACTGATGGGTTATTCATTTTGTCGATTTTCTTAATTTAACGGAGTCTTTCTGTAGTCACTGCATTTTTTTTCTTTGTATTGTTGGCTCTGATAGCAGTGTTCTCCTTCAGCCTCGTTCTGGTGTGGCAGAAATGGTTTGACCCACGGTACACACTACATGTGCTGTCCTGTGCCTTCACTGTTTTGTGCTGACATCGTGGCCATGCTTGTACCTTAAACTAAGCGGAAAATGTGTTGACTCTGCTCCTTTCTCCAAGGCCTGCGCTCTGCTGAATATCTGGTCTCTGGTGTAATCCCTGGTCGCTCTTGTCCTTATGAGAATGACCCTGAAGTTCAGCTTGGCTGTTCCTCATTTGCAGCCCTACACACACCGACACACACACACACACACACACACAAACCTCCTCACGGCCCACACCATCACATCCTCACTCCAAGGTCTTCTCATCAGCAAGGACAGACTGGGCAGGTTTAGGCCCTGATCAGAGTATCAGACAGGCCGCGGTTTTCACAGCGAGAAGCTTCTTTTTCCATTTGTTTTCAATAGGCAGTAAGCATTTTGCGTGCTGCTCATGCACCCTGGGCGTCTCATGTATTACGCCCAGGGCGCCTTGCGTTTTTGCAGGAGCGCTCTGAACGCCTCAAGTTGAAAAAACTTCACCTCAGAGCAGAAAAGTACCCAACGTCATTTGTGTTTTTTTCCCATTGTCCAGTCAGATCAGATTTGTGCGTTTTTACTTCACAGCAAAATCACGGTTAGGCTAAGGACAGGTGATTCGGTGGTTGCCTAGCAACAATTTAAAAAACAAAACAGCGAGCTGATCTTTTTTTTTTTTTTTTTTTATAATTGTAGGCTTCAACAAAAAAGGCGCTTTGCAATCTGCAAAAAGTGCTCTGTCTGATCGGGGCCTTACTGTGATTCAGGCTTCAGCTGTCTTCCATTCATGACTCTGCCTTGTCGAGCGTGGATGGGTAATGGCTCACTATGTATGATAATGTGCAATACACACGATATGCTAGAATCTTTTTTTTTTTTTTTTTTTTTTTTTTTTTTACTGTATTTTCAATTGAAGGTGTTCTTCATGAACTAGAGTGTCCTACACTTTATCTAAGATTTTGTTCTGATTCATCATCAACCTGACGGGTGGAGACGTGATGTGATTCTTTTCTTTATTTCAACATAAATGTGTATCATATGCTTGAAATTAGGGCTTCAACTAACGATTATTTTCATTATCGATGAATCATTTTGGGTATAAATTGGTGAAAAATGGCCATTATCATTTCCCAGAGCTCAGGGTGAAATGTTTAAATAGCTTGTTTTATCCAACCAACAGTCCAAAACCCAAAGATATTCAGTTTCCTATCATATCATATATGACAAAGAAAAAGCATCAAATCCTCTCATTTGAGAAGCTGTAAATATGTAAACATTTGGCATTTTTGCTTGAAATAATTCATCGATTCTCATAATAACCATACTCATTGTATAATCTCTGAGTGAAACTAGCAGCATGCTTTGCCACGCAGGTTGAGAAGCAGCTCTTTGCTGAATGATGTTTCTCTCCATGTCTAAGGTGTGGGCGCTGGGCGCTTGCCAGACTGGGTGAAGTGAGAACTGATAGGGAAACCCGCTGAGAAAAAACACCGCCTGGGACTGCTGAGGAGGACCTCTGTGCAGGTGAGGACTGATGGAGAGAGGAGCATTATTTCATGACTAAATATATATATACAGGATTTTCACTGGAGTCAGAAATTTATAGAAAAGAATATAGACCATTTCCAAGTTATAAAACAAACAATTCATCATGATAAAGTTCACAATACCTGGATAACCTACAGAGCGTGCTGGCCTCGGATGCTTGGCTTTACACTGAGGTAAATTGAACTTGTGATATGACTTGCATACTATGTTACTATTTCAACTGTCTTCAGGAGTTTCACGTTGAAAGCTGTCAATGTAGGAGCTAAGAGAATATGAAAAGTATGTATTGTCAAAGCAAAATCAAGTCACGAACCCCTGGATTTACCTACAAAGCAACATTTGCATTTTTATGGTTTAGCGTGATGCTATCATTCAAACTGACCTCCAAAGAGTTTTGTAGTAGGACATGTTTTGATTGCTAGATCGCCAACATCACAAGCAGCCGTTACTAAGAAACAGTCAGAGATACAGTACAGTGCAAGCTGGTTCTCTATCTCTACAAAATTATGTCCTTTCTCCTTTCCTAACCATTTCCTTGAGCCATATTAAATGAGAACATGCACGTGAGATATTTGGAAAAGTAAACTATTTAATCATGCATCGTCATTAGGGTGGGTGTGTCATGTCATTTTTCAAGCAAAACTTCCATCTTAAATTCTTAAGCTTGTTTTTTTCCTCTGTTTTTAAAATGTTGTAAATTTAATATTTTGGTGTTTGACGAAGACGAAGCAAGTGAGTTAAAGATGTCATCTTGGACTTGAGGAAACTGTGATGAGCATTTTTCACTATTGTCTTACATTTAATAGACCTAAGTGATTAATTGATCAAATAATCTGCAGATTTATTGATAGTGAAAGAAATCATTAGTTGCAGCCCTAAGGTCATCTTTTAAATATTGCTGCAACAAATTTGGGATATTTTTTTGTGCAGTTTTGGCTTAAGGAGAAGGTTTAAGAAGCATAGAAACACCTTTCCGTAGTATGCAGAGAATTTGATAAGTTCGTATCCTGGATGTCACCTTGTTACTGTATTCCAGGTCATGTAATTCACTCCATAACCTGCCTAATCAAAAAATACTTTTTTACCCATACTTATCCAAAACCATACTTCCCTTTCATTATCTCTGTGACCCCAGAGTGATGACAAAAGAGAGGACTGCATAGGAGGGAAATGAGAAGTGAGAGCGAAAGAGAGTTAGAGGGGATATTTCTACTTAAACAAATCGTATTAAAGTGAGTAGAGGACAAAGATATAAAAAGGAGATATGATTCAGGCCGCGGGGGACATCTGCATACAGTATGGAAATGCGAACAGATTTGGTATTAAGGACACTCTCTTCCTGCTTCTAGGTTCACGCAGCCGTCAGCAGGGTGGAGCTTCTTGACCCATGGAGAATTACTTCCAGGCCGAGGCCTTCAACCTGGACAAGGTGTTGGACGAGTTCGAGCAGAACGAAGGTGAGCTACCGTGTTAGAGATGAGACGGCGACAAACAATGAGTCATTGCGCTTGAGAAAAGAGGGATGGGACAAGGTGTAGCTGTGGGATTGAAGTTTCAGAGGAGCTGTGGTTAGGATGGCGTAATGTAACCCATGAGTAAATCGTCAAGGTGTCAGACAATCAGCCACCACCCAATGAGTTTGAGTAACATTTACAGGTGGTGATTGAGGGTGTGCAGAGAGGGAATAGGACTAATTGGATTATCCATTTCCCTCGAGCTTAAGTGAAACTGTGTTATTGGTGCAAGACAAGAGGGTTGTCTTATTATTATTTTTATTTATTTTTTTCTTCACACTTAATGCTCACAATAAGTAAAGAAATTGTGTTAGGGCATTTTTGAAACAGTGGTTCCACTGAGTTTATTTATGGTGATTGTCAAGTAAACACTGCTTTACTGAGTGTATCTGCAGACTCCCAGCTCTCCTGTACAAACGGTCTGCTTATTATAGATGAAAGACGGCTCTTTTTTTCTGGATTTACGGAAGATGACCCCAGAAAAATGCCAGTCCTCCACACGAAGCATATTTTGATGGTACTGTGAGCTCAGTGTGTATTTTGGCTGTGAGTGATTATCTGTGTGTCCTCTGCCAGAGATCCAGCTTGGCAGATTAACTCTGTGTGAGTTAATGTGTGTGTGCTTGAACCTTGTACAGCACATACTAAAACAGCTTAGCATGAATTCCAGTGGAGGGAGGAGGAGAGCACTATACAGTAGCTGACATGGCTGTGTGAGACAGTCGTTTTTAAATAAATATTGTAAGAATTTCCGCTCGTATTGCTCAGCATTCATGTGTCAACTTGACTGATGGCTCCCAGGGGTGACCAAGCCGATTGGCCCACTTACTCAGAATTTCCCAGTCCATCCACACACACTAATTTCCCACTCCATGCCAACCTCATTTCTCAATTTGTCCCCTGATTTGTTCCTGCCATTTTTAGCTCTTTCGATCACCTGGGAGTGTGTATCTTTGTATCTCTGTGGCAGTTCATTTGAGGCTTCCAGTCTTGCTGTTGTAGGTTCATGATCTCTTTGCTGGTAGCCGCTTCTTCTTATTTCCTGTTTGTCTTCAACGTGACAAGAAACCCACAAGCTATGCAAAATAAAGACACAAACATAAACACTAAGGTTTTATGACAAATAAGGCAAAGTGAGATCCATATTAATTGTCTGTTTTCATCTCTTCTTTCTCTGCCAGATGAGACAGACAATCCCATTCTCTCGGATGCCAAGTGGACCCAGATCCTGGCCCCGCCAGCCCACCTGCTCTCTCTGAATCCCGCCCTGGCCCACGCAGACCTCAGCCCCCGGGAGAGTCCACTGCCCTTCAAGACCCTCCCTGACTCTTCTTCCAGCGCCTCCCCGGGGGCAGACACTAAAAGACATCCCGGTCCCGAACCTCCATCCTGGGTAGAGGAGAGGCCAGCAGACGTCCATAGCCCACCCCTCCCCCAACCCAACATCGGCAAACTGGTGGGCACAGACGACCTCTCGCCGCCCCCTGTGACGGCCTGTAGTGCTGTGGAGAACGGGTGCCCTGCCAGCCCTGCAAGCCCACAACTGGATGGGCTCAGCAAGGAGAAAAGTTCTCCTCCAGATAACCAGCCTGGTGCTTCTGACCAAGAGGCTAAACCTCATCATGAGGAGAGAGCCACCTCAGCAGCAGGAGGAGGAGGCTCCACCGTCAGTCACAGTCACTTTACCTTTGAGGTTGGATTAGGACAGGAAGAAACTCAGTCTCCAAAAATTCATCCAAATGTGCAACCAACAACACAAAATGGGGAAGATGTCAAAGAGGAGGCAGTTACAGCTGTTTTACATGACAATGGTCAAGAAATACAAACTGACAACTTAAAAGAGGAGCAGGTAAAAAGTTTCCTGAATAGCGGGAGAGACGTTCAGGCTGCTTGTGAGGTGGAGGAGAATGGTGTATCTCCTCCTGACAGGGTCAGAATGGAGGAGAAGGAGAGGAGATGTTGTCCAGAGGGACAGATAAACCAACTCCTCAGAATAACAAGCCTTCCCAATGGCTTGGAGCAGGAGAGCAGTAGCCATTCCAAGCTTAAGGAGATAGAAGAGCGGGAGGAGGAGGGTTTTTCTCACTCTCCTGTCCCCTCCAAAGAGGATTCTGTCACTGAGGAGAAAGAAATGGAGGAGAGCAAGCAAGAGGGCAGCGAAGGAGGAGGAGCAGCGGGGTCAGGTAGCATCCAACCAAAACTCAACAACAATCGTCTGCAGCCGGTCAGTGTTCCCTACGGAGGGGCACGACCAAAGCAGCCGGTCAGCCTCAAGCTCCAGATCCCACAGCCGCTGTCGGGCCAGGTCCAAAATCAGCTTGGCACGTCCGCCGTCAGCAAGAACAAAAACCTGGAGAACCAGTGTCGGAGAAGCATACCTGCTGAAACTACGTTCAGTGGGACTGATCAGAGTGCAGTCGGGGTGAACGGAGATGGTGTTGTCCACTCTCCTCCCCGGATGCCCTCGGAGAGCCCAGACAATGACCTCCAGGCAGGCCAACAGGGCGCTCTGTGCAGGAAACCTGCCAGCTCCCTGGGAGAGGTTGCCCCTGTGTGGGTGCCCGACTCCCAGGCTCCTGTCTGTATGAAATGTGATGTCAAGTTCACCTTTACCAAGAGGAGGCACCACTGCAGGGCCTGCGGCAAGGTCAGTGGTGTGCTAGAGCTGCTTTTAAGTGAAAATCTAAACTAAAAGCACTGTAACACGCTTAAAAACAATGATTATAGCAATGTACCTGGCATATCTGGGCCAGTTCTGTTGTTTGGTTATTTATTGGTGATGTATTAGTCCATGTAGTCCATGGATCTAAGAGCCCTACTCGGTTTCTATTCTTTGAGCATATCAGAGATGTATTCTGGGCCTAAGCCATTCAGTGATTTATAGACTAGTAGCAGCACTTTAAAATCTATTCTGTAACTAACTGGAAACCAGTGTAAAGAGTAGAAAGAGAACTGGAGTAATGTGCTCTGTCCTCTTGGTCCTGGATAAAACTCTAGCGGCAGCATTCTGAATGAGCTGCAGCTGTTTAATGGTCTTTTTGGGAAGACCCGTTAAGAGATCATTACAGTAGCCCACCCTACTGAAAATAAGCGCGTGTATGAGCCTCTCTTGGTCATTTTGGGACACCAAACCCTTGAGTCTGGCTTCATTTTTAAGGTGATATACGGCTGTCTTAGTGATTGCTTTGATAGAAGGTTGCCTGTTCAATCCCCCGGACAGGCAGGATGAATCTGGGTGGGGGAAATTGAAAAGCAGCGCTTGCCCCTCCCACCACTGAGGTGCCCTTGAGCAAGGCCCTTAACCCCAACCGCTCCAGTGGAGCTGCTCAGTGGCCAGTGGATCAGACTGTGGTTGTACTGGACAGCTTCCAGGTGTGAATGTGTAACTGTGTGAATGTGATCAGGGCGTTCCTGAAAAAGAGAGCATTGTCTCATCCCCTTCAATAAATAAAGGTGAAATGGCTGGTGAAAGTGAGATCTATTAGTAGACTCAACACTGCAAACAACAGGATAAATAAGTGCTTAACAAACGGCACAAAATCATGCATACAAGTAGAAGAATACCATGAGAAATGCATTGCAACTTTTAAAATACATAACAGAGTAATATAGTGCTTGAAGTGCTTTGATAGATGAGTTCCTTTTTAGGCCTTTCTTTGCAGATAAACTCAGTGGGTGTGCAGGTTGCTTTCTAGCATTATGGCTACACATGCAGCGGGGTGTCCGCACAGTTCTTTAAAATGAAGATGTGGTCGCTGACACTGCATTGGAAAATTGCCGGACTGCTACTTAATTTCCCATGGTGGATAACAAACACACTCTCTGCCACTTGAGCAGGGAGGAGCAGGCACTGCAGTAATACTGACACAAGCACTGGGGCCACAAACAATAGACGCAGCGGGATCCTCAGTGCATCCGCCACCAGACTGGTAGATCCACAAACCAGTTTATGATGATGAAATTAAATGGATCCTCCACCCTGTGTCTAATAAAAATACATGGTACTGGATAATGATGTGAAAGGAGGTGCTAATCCATTGAAAGCAAAGTGCCCTGTACACAGCTGCAGCTCGTTGAAGTGCTGGCAAAGTACAGAAAATCAATATCCATAAAATGGTACATTTGCTGCACACTTAATCACAACTTATTTTCAATTCCACACCTTTTTAAAAATCTTCACAGGTAAAGTAAAATCATTTGGAGAAATGTTTTCTGTCCAGTGTGCTCATCCTTTGTAGCAATGTGGTCCAAATAATATCTTTTTTTCTTTGTGGCTGTGTGTTTTTTGAGGTGTTCTGTGCGACGTGCTGCAGCCTGAAGTGCAGACTCACGTACATGGACAGGAAGGAGGCTCGGGTCTGTGTCACCTGTCATTCAGCTCTGACGAGTGGTGAGCATCATTGCAAGTAGAGAGTTAGTTCTTTACAACTTATATGTATTTATATGTATTATATATATTTATATGTATGCTCTGTATATATAAATACAAAAGACTGTACTCATTGAATATTTGAAGAATATATGAAAACTGTTTAAGATAAGGGTTCATGCACTCCCTTAGTTAAACTACAGTATGACTTTGTTGTTCAACACTCTTTTCAACAGAAAACTGTTGCAGCAGTATGATTTTTGCTATTGCATACATGTAGAGTGTTACAGTTACAGCTACTGTATGAATAGGCCTTTTTCACAGCAGACATTTTGACATCTTATAGGAGGAAAAGCACAGGTATAATTAACATTAATTTCGACTGTATTTCATTTAGGTGAGCCTGTTGGCTGCGCCACTTATTGGAACAGAGCCCACATTAACGAAATTAGTTACACCTGTGCTTGTTATACTATGACAACTCAAAATGTCTGCTGTGAAAAAAGTCTATTAATCTTAAGAGACATCACTGTGTATGGGAATACTATTTATATTGGCCACTATCGGCTATGAAAAACAATAGACATGTGAAAAATATCTTTTTGAAAAAGCACAGCCACCCGTCTTAAACGTTTAATACCTGTTTACATGTAGGATTTGATGTATTGCTTAAAAGACATCTTCTCTGATCTGTATAGTTTTTAGACTTTCTAATGATGTTTTCTGTCTCAGCTCAATCGTGGGAGACGACGGCCACTGCAAGCAACCACAGTCCGAACCCCAACAACCCAGCGGAGTACTGCTCCACCATCCCCCCTCTGCAGCAGGCCCAGGCCTCTGGGGTGCTCAGCTCCCCTCCTCCTACCGTCATGGTTCCCGTGGGAGTCCTGAAACAGCCTGGCAACGAGGGTACAACCTTTACCAAGAATAAAAATGCTCTAAGCACTTTATTTTTCACCTTTTACCGTGACATTCTGTCCCCATTACTTTTAAAGTTTTTTGTTTTTTGGGTTTTTTTTTTTTTTTTGCTGGTAAGGGTTTGCTTGCATACAGTTTCATTTATGTAACCTTGTGGTGTTTGTCTGTATGTTCAACCAATACATTAAGGTAAAATGCAATTTTGTGTGGGCCTCTCACCTTTAGGGTCCCTAACACGGGAGCAGAGGAGGGTGTGGTTTGCTGATGGGGTGCTACCTAATGGAGACACAGCAGAGTCCCCGAAACCTCCAACCTCCAGCCCCGCCCCCTCCCAGTCACTGGCCATCTCCACGTATTCAAACAAATCCTCCACTTCTGAATCCTCAGAGGTAGGCTTGGCACGAAAAACATTAACCCACAGCTAATGCTATTAGGTTAGCTTATATGGTCATAATAGCTACTATGCTGTTGCCTATAGGAAGCCACAAAGGACTCTTTCTGTGGGATTTTGGGTGGTGTAATGGCTGGGTCACAGACCGCAATAAACAGGCTGTAAACATTTCAAAGGAAACATTCCTTGTTTGCTCAATCAGAATTAGATATCCCAGTAGACTGAAATGCTTAAAGGAAAATACACAACATCCTCACAACAAATAACAGAACAGCAAGTTGAATCTGGTTGTTTCTGTGGTCGTGCTGTACACTCATTGGACTTGAATGCCAACCGTCAGGATGATTCATGGCCTGTTGAACAGGATGATTGTTGAAGCGTTTAAATGGCTTCATCTCATGGCCTGATGATGCTATGCAGCCAGAACTTGAGTAAAAAATCTGATTTTCACATGACACCATGAAAGTCATACTGGCATGAACTCAGTAATGCATGGATTAGAATTTACAGCCAAAGGTTTTGCTCACAGTGAGGTGACTACTGTACACAGGAACAGGAACAGTTCAGGCGTGTAGGACTAATAAACTCCATCAATTTTACATGTCAAAATCAATTTACTAGTTATAGGAAGTACTACTCAGCCTGTGGACACAGTTGTATGCTGTCTTCTGTGGCTCTGGAGGAGCTTTATCAAATCTAAGAAAATACGTCACTTTCATCTCATTTTGGTCTTGAAGATGACAAATTTATAACAGAAAGCTTCCCTTACAAACTGGTTGCATTGAGTTTTGAAAGAAGCAAAATATGCCATCAATTTGTATCCAGTGTTTTTGTGAGTGAGTTTAACTTGTACTAGGAACTAAAATCAGGATATCTTGGCCTCTGCAATCTTAATCTTGACTGTTCTGTTTTAAATTTGTGTCTCACAAGTGTCCCAACTTGAAAAAATGTTGGGACAGTTGCCTATTCACACATCATGTTTACCCTCCATTTAGCTGTTTGGTCTCCACCAAATAATGAGAAAAATATCTGGCCTCTTTAGCTGCTAAATGCTCCATTATTTTTACCAGCTAGTCATTAAATTACTAGCTGCCTGCTGCTGCTGGAAACTGGGTTGATGAGTGGAAGTGAAACAATAAAGCTCAAAGATGAGCTAAAAGATGCTGTAAAGTTCTGTAGAGGGGAATTGCAGTGTCAGGTGATATTTCTCTGTGGGTTTGTCACTACGAGCGACCCCTTTCACATTACACAGTGATTTTTTTTTTTTTTTTTTCACCCATTGTTAATATACATTTAGTGATTAAAGCAGCTTTAAGGAAATGCAATACTCGAGTTTCCCTTTAAGTACAACAATTCTGGGCATAACATTTTTTTATTCTATTACCGTCATTTATGCAACAAGTTGTTTGTTTTTAAATATTTACCGACATTGATGGTAATTCCCATAAATAACTGGTGTGTAATTGGTTTCTTAGCCAAAAGAAACCGAGAAGGTAGTCAGTTTTTTATTCTGGGTTTCTCTTGTTTTATTTTGAAGAAAACTGTTCAGATGCCACCTGTTCCATAAGAGCTATAGCACCCAGATGTACCTGTAATCACGCCCATGAAAACACTTTTGGATACTGCCACTCTGTTATTACATCTCACTGTGTGTTATAACCTACATCTAACCTTACACCCCCACCCTTCCTCTCCACCCCCAGGCAGCCCATACCCCCGTTGCCCCGGTGGGCAGCCCGGTGGGCAGCTCCCTCAGCCTGATCCCGGAGGACGGGCTCCCTCCCATCCTCATCTCCACTGGAGTCAAAGGAGGTACGGGAGGCCACATCACAGGTGCTTGCCCTCATCCTCACCATTCTGCTGCCTCCTCATTGCTCCGTCAGCTGCTGTGTTTGTGCTTAAGTGTGTGTTTTCATGTGCTTTATATCACGGCTCATGTTTCGACCACTCATTGCCAACAGGGGGAAGGAGAGGATTTGTTCATGCGAGTACAGTGATGATGTTAAAGAATTGGGAGGGTCTCTTAACTCCTTTATCATCCTCACTCGCCCCCCCTGATTCTCACTCCAACATCACCACCCCTCTCCCATACTCGGTTCTCTCCTGTCTGTTTATCTAACTTTACCTTGACTCCTCCCTTCACCCTCCTCTCCTTCTTTTGCTCCACCACAACTCACCTGCTGCAGACTATGCAGTGGAGGAGAGGCCGTCAGAGATCGTCCTCATGCAGCAGCTGGAGGAGGGAGGCCCAGACCCCCTGGTCTTCGTGCTCAATGCTAACCTGCTCGCCATGGTCAAGCTTGTCAACTGTGAGTTACCCAGCCAGTGCCTTTCTACCGTTCAAAGCAGCAAGGAGCAAAAATCTGTGTCTGTACTTGTAAATTATTGATTTCATGATGATCTAAGGAAAAGGGAAAATACACATTTGTACTGTATACATTTTTAATTGTGCCTGATTAAGCTTTTTGTTTTGAGTAGCCATACCCAAATATACCCAAAATTCAGATATTTCATGTATATGGATGTTTTTTTATATCCCTTTTCAGGCATGGAATATGTAACATTTCTGGCTTCACAGGGAAGAAGTGTGTTTTCTGTTCGCCTGCATCAGCGATGGATTTTAAAACTTATTTTGCTGTTAATTCGTATTAGCTCACATGCTGTAAGTGTTTTGCTGGAAATCCAGCAAATCCAGAAAATTTAAAATATAAGAAAGGAGACAGCTTGTCTGATTATTATTCTGGTTGTCTCATTTTTTTCAAGCTTTTTTGGCATCGCATTAAAGACTGATCTGACATGAGAAGAATTTTCCCAACTTAAAATGTTAATTCACAGTGTGTTGTGATTTATTTAAATTATTTTATGCTCTTTGTGCAAAAAAGATTATACTTGAGTAGTAAATTTATAGAGTTCTCTTAAAAAGGAGGAACAAGACATGCACTTAATTTCTCACTGAGCACATTTAATCTTGTATTTTTGTCGCCTTTATGTCAATCTGACAGCATTCAATTCAGACTTGTGTTGGAAGTTTTACCAAAATGTTGCTATGTCCGAACTAGTAAGATTGCCGTCATGACTTTTACGTAAAAGTGACTTGAGTGTTTATTCAGACGTGAGACAAACGTGTAAAACTTCCATCACATTTACAATGTGCATGTTTGAAAGGAGCTTAAGGAATGTTTATGGCTCTGAGGTAACTTGGTAACTGTCTCCTGTATGTCTGATTTGACAGACTAGTTGTTCTTGCAACCCACAGATGTAAACAGGAAGTGTTGGTACGTGACGACTAAGGGCATGCACGCCGTTGGCCAGGCAGAGGTGGTCATTCTGCTGCAGTGTCTACCTGACGAGAAGACCATCCCTAAAGACATCTTCACCCACTTTGTGCAGCTCTACCAGGAGGCCCTCAGTGGTAAGAACACAACCAACAGCTCCAACTGGAGGCACATTGTGAAATTAGTCTACCTCCACCGTGGGCCCCTCTTGGGGGAGATAGCAGCTCATTAGTAGTCCTGTCTCGAGGTCCACAGGTGAGTCCACCTGTCTCAATCAGGTGCTGCACAGTTAAAAATGAGTAATGTAATATAATGGGAGGGGAAAATGTTCCAGCTCTACTTTTTGTTCCATAGAGACGACAGGTGCACCTCTATTTGGAAACCAGGTTACTGTCCACCGCTGCTGAACTGTTTCTCAGCCTTTTTCATGAAAAATGGTCCAAACATTAGCGTCCTGCTGTCAGGTCCCCTCCCTCCAGGCATGACACCTCACCACTGCTTGTGCTGCGTTTTTAACTCCGTATGCTGCAGAGCAAAATCAGCTAATATCGGGTGACTTTGATGGCTTTCTCCCCTCAGGCTGTTTCCTTTTTCATATTCACACTGGAGCAGTTTCAGGCTGGTGGAAAGGAGCCATATTGTGTGTGTCGTTCTGATTAGCTCACCATCAGTCAGGTCTCGCAAAGAAGTGCTGGCTTTAGCAAGTCCCAGCCACCGAGCTTTGTCATGCCATTAGGTTTATTACGTTATCCCGTGGCATCTGAAGCCAGTGATCCCTCCCACAGATAATTAGTAACATGAACCCTTTGTGGGTAATATGAGGTTGTATGGCGAGCAGACTAAGCAAGGCTCCTTATCCAAACATTTTATATCTATATACCTCCATTTTCAGAGAATGAGAACTCCAGTTTCTCCCCTTTCTTTCCCTCATTTGCTTCTCATTTTCGTCCTTGACCTTTTCCTCCATCCTCTTCATTTTTATCTCCTTCACATCATTGCCTGCTTTTTATACATTTCCCTCCAAACTCCCCCCTATTATATTACTTCTCATTTCTCCCCCACTACCCTGCTGTGCCTTCCCCTGTCCTATTTCACCAACCCCTCCTCCTCACATCTCCTATATCACTAACCTCTCTCTTCTCCTCTCCTCCCCTCCCCTTCTTCCTCGTCTCCTAAAGGCAACGTGCTGAGCCACCTGAGTCACTCATTCTTCACACAGAGCTTCCTGGACAGTAAGGAGCATGGCGGCTTCCTCTACATCAGCCCCTCCTTCCAGTCGCTGCAAGACCTGCTGCTGCCCAACCCGCCCTACCTCTTTGGCATCCTGATACAGAAGTGGGAAACGCCCTGGGCCAAAGTCTTCCCCATCCGCCTCATGCTGCGGTTGGGCGCAGAGTACCGATGTGAGTCAGGACTACTGGGGTTCACAATATACAGTAATAGCAATATGGGGAAGACGTTTAATTTGATGATGTCATTTATTGTTATTTTAAAGTTCACATTTAGTTTTATTATGCATAAAGAACATTTATTTGGTCGGAAGTGCAAAAAATCTATATACACAAAGACACAATAACAGAATCGGTCCATAAAACAGCACAAAACCGAGTTTCAGAGTTCATTCTTGACCTTGGAAACACCAATTGACAAGACAATCTCACCTCAAGGTAAATTTTGGTAGCTGTTCTGCAGTTTTCAGTCATATCACATGGTCTTCATAAGCAGATCCTTTTTTTCCAGTTGTCATAGAAATGTAGATGTTCAAATTTCCAGTATTTATTTCTGAGCACTTTTTCAGATGTATTTTGCACAGACCAGTGAATTCACTAGTCTAATTCTTAATTTTTTGCATGTTGCTCAGCAGGGTTGTAGGTAGTTTTTGTTTGGTTGTCTCCTGATCGAGCTCCAAGTTCCACCTCATCTCTGTGTGGGGCTGGGAAACGTTTGAGACTCTGTACCAATTCCAAAATTATACTATTTTAGATACCTTACTTTGAGAAATATAAACATGTTTTTCTACAAAACAGTTTTTTCATTTAATAAAAGAAGACAAACTTCTCAATATTAGAAAGTTGAAGTCAGAAACTGATAAACAAGACTACAAATCTGAGCATTTGATACCAGTTTTCTGTACTTGTCAGATGTCGATACACAGTCGAACACATTTGGGTCAGTACCAAGACAGTACGGTCACATTAGTCTAACACCCAACAATATCTCCCCAAAAAAGGATGTGATGTCATATTTCTGATGTGGGTAATAAATAAATATTGATCTACAGTCACAAACTGTAAAAAGACTGTGAGAGCGATGTTGCAGTGTGTAGTCTGGCAGTGTAATATTGCACTAAACACAATGATGAAACATGCCAGACTAACAACTTGTGCATCAGTGTTTCTAATGACTGTGCACAAACACAACACTTTAACCTGCGAGTTTGTCAGAGCCGGCTGGAGACCAAAACAGGAAATGCATGCTTGAATTGTGGGCTTCAAGTGGAAGTGAATGTGACCAGCAAGATGGAGCCTCAGATTTGAGTGTAATTAGCAAACTGTGTCAGATTTACTGCTTTTTGTTTAGTAGTTCAACCGAACTTCACAAAGTTAAATTCGAAAACAGCGTGAGTGTCCTCTTATAGTTTGATGGTATATCATTGTAAAATATGATCCACATTGTTCTATAGAGCTTAGCATGTCAAGCCTGTAGACCTCATACCAGCCTGCGCTCATACGTTTCTCACACCTTCCCACGTGAACCAGGACGTCTTGTGAGGGGTTTTATCGGCGAGAGCCTCCTCTCCACCAAATCCCCTTCTCTCACAGCCAGATCTGCCAGCGCCGAGCGCCGCCTGGATCTGCTAAGCCTCTTGCCTGCTTCCATCGAGCACGGATAGAATACATTAACAAAGCCACATACAGTTGAGGCTCTTAAACACAAAATGTTAGCATCACCATAAAATTAATCCACCACACAAACGGTGTAGTTTTCTACGCTTTCACCTCTTACCTTAAGCAGTAACCAGCAGAAGGTCGGGTAGCTTGTCAGCATACGGATCCCCACTGAACTCCAGACTGAAGCCAAGATAGGTTTTTTTTTATTTTTTATTGCTAATGAGAGTTTGTGGCGAGATCTTATTTCCAGCTGTTTGCTGAGATAAGGCTAAAAATAGTCATCTAAGGAGCTTTTGGCTGCTGAAGAAAAAAGCAGCCTTATTTTTCACTTGTGGATTAGGAGTGTTCCTCCTAACTGCAGGCACAGTTCGCTGTATTTTGATGTGTGTGTGTGTGTGTGTGTGTGTGTGGGGTCTCATGTTCAGTTCATTTGCATTTATGAGGGAAGAGGATTGAAAACACAGGAAACACAAGTTGTGCAGTTAATAAAAACATGAAAAAACCTGGAAACACCTTACCTACAAAACAGAAAAAAGACCCAGAACCAAGACTGTTGAAATAAATTAATAAATGAAACAAGGAGGAATATTGTAGCAGCAACAAAGACCATAAAATAAAAAGAAATAACCTTTTCTGTGACCATGTTTCTCTAATTATTTTATACAGCAAAGGCTGAACCCAAAATGTTAAAATTATTTCCAAACTTGCATTATTTTGCTGTGAAACTCGATACATTTCCATGACAACTGAATAAGACTTGACACTTGATGAATGAAAAAAATAAGTAGCCTTGACATTAAATGGATTTATTAATAACTAAACTAAATATTTTGTTCTGCAGTTTATCCGTGTCCGCTGTTCAGCGTTCGCTTCAGAAAACCCCTCTTCGGAGAGACCGGTCACACTATAATGAATCTGCTCGCAGTAAGTTCTTTGTTTTTCTCTTCCTGTGCTTATGCTATTATTTATTTCTAGGTTGAAGAGCTCTGCTATATATTGTTAAAAAATAACATTAGCCTTTTTTTCCGTCCCTGTCGTAGGACTTCCGTAACTACCAGTACACACTACCGGTGGTGAAAGGTCTGGTTGTGGACATGGAGGTGAGGAAGACGAGCATTAAGATCCCCAGTAATCGTTACAATGAGGTGAGCGTCGTGCACCACATGCCGGTTGAAAATAAGGTTGCTCTCACAAAGAAAGTGATGTATTGTTTCCTTTTTGTTGTGGTTCGTGTCTTGTTCACAATGACTTTTTACCAACAAATCAAAGGCTATAAGTTAAACCAACTGACGGCTAATTTATTCATTGAAAAGTTTTGACGACTGTCGTCCTGCATCATGAGTGCTGCATTGACCCATATGGGGAAATCATGCACTTTAATGCTTCAGTGTGTATATTTTTTTAACATTATAAAGTTGTTTGTTTTGTCCAACCAACAGTCCAAAAACCTAAAAATACTTAATTTAATATTTTAATATTATACAAAACAGAGAAAAGCTGCTACTCAACCTCATGTTATGAATAATGACAAACGGGTAGAAAAGAGGCGTCTTCTACTGTTAAATTATAATTGTGTGGTTGCTACGTTTCACTCACTTTTTAAGAAATTACTTAAAATACATGGGGTAGGACAGAAGCACGAAACACATCTGTATATAATACTCTAACTGCATGGTTACCAAATCATCTTGCATACATGCGTTGCTTATACCGATCGCTTCCTTGATAGTTCACGTTCAGAAGATGGATTTAATAGTTCTTTAGCTTTTGAATATATGCTAAAATCACATATATGCTGCTATCCTGGTCTGCAGGAACCGCACCAGAGTCTGATTGGAAGCCGAGTAAGACCCACCTTTCACGTGGTCTAGGTCCGGTTGTTTAGTCCACACCAGAGTTTGATTGACGGCTGGCACACCAGCGTAAACGAACCAGAGTTCGTTAGAACCACACCAAACTTGTTGGGCGTCACAGCACCCTAAAACTACAAAACCTTCCGATTCAAACATTTAAGCATAAAACCAGATTCTAGACATCGAGACAAAGCAGAGCCATGTCTCATATGTTGCACATTTGAGCTTGTTTTCTCCAGAATCATACTCATCATTTTTCTAACAAAATTAAACCCTCCACCAGACTAATGACATCAGTGGAGGAGGCTCCTATTAAACTGCCTGAACATCAACGCACACATGTTCATTCTGTGTAGGTGATGTGTGACAAACTCTCCAGGGTCCCTGCAACTGAACATTAGGCGTGGGCTGCAGACTTGTTATAACTCTGCTGCCTCGAGGGTGTGAATGAATGTCCAACCAGAAGACGTGATACGCACAAAGCACCATTTGGCCGAGAAAGAAAGCCACGGTGGAGAGAGCGGTGCTGGTTGTAGCGTTTGGCTGCTGATGCAGTAACAGATGGGAACCCAGTAATGTGAAGTGGGGACTGTTTCTCAACAGCTTGCAGGCAAGCCTTTAGCGCAGCAAGTGGTTAAAGCCCTCCAGATTTTCAGTTTTATTTCTGATTTGCAAAGGACGGCTTCAAAGAGACGCAGAGGCCGGGGATTTAGCGGAATTAATATGTGGGATCTTTCAACTATTGATATCCACCCATGTCAGTGTCTTTCTTCACAATCTGTCATCTCAGCGCCATCCCATTTAACTCGAGGACTTTACCCACAAGCCCACTGCAATTAGGCTTAACCAGGCAGTCTCTGTTAAGCCCATTTTCCTCAGCACACACCCCAAAGGGCAGTTTAATTAGACATAGATATTATTTGTCCTTGCAGCTGATGAAGGCCATGAACAAGTCCAACGAACACGTGCTGGCCATGGGGGCGTGTTTCAACGACCGGGCCGACTCCCACCTGGTGTGTGTCCAAAACGATGATGGGAACTACCAGACGCAGGCCATCAGCATCCATCACCAGCCTCGCAAAGGTGCGGACACAGAAACAGATTCATCACATTGAAGACTTCCTTTATCTCTGACTGGTTTTTATGTCCAGCTTGTTGTCTGGAGAGCTCTGTTTGCCTGGAAATCCTCTTCCTGGCTGTCTGTTGTTATTTCTCTTGTCCTGTCTGTTTGCCTGGAAATATTTTGGCCTCTGTCAGTGGTTGATTTCGTGAAGTTGAACTTATTGTTTTTCCTTTTGTCTCTTTGTATTTTCTACAGTAACTGGAGCCTGCTTCTTTGTGTTCAGTGGTGCTTTGAAAGCCTCGTCGGGCTTCTTGGCCAAGACCAGCATTGTGGAAGGTGAGAACTGTGACAACAAACTACATGTTGGCTGTAAAAATACTGAAATATCAGTTGAGTATATTTATATGAAGCTACTTCACAAAGGTCTCGATACATACAAAGAATAATGCCCATGTTGGCACAGATTCATGATTAGTGCTGCAGTTAGGGGGTTGGAGTTGGACATATGAAGATATAAACTTATCAACTGTCAAAGATTTTGCTATAAAGTTTGTAGCATGGTAGCTATTTCTCACATCTCTGGGTATATTCGGCTGTTGTGGGAAATACTCCAAACCTATGAGAAAGACTGCTTCGTGGCAATATTTAATTCTTATGTGTTTTTTTGTGCATCAATGTGCTGAAGTACGTTGATTTGCCAAGTATTTATTTAATACACTGGAATACCCAAAAAAAACACATTTGGTTATTTTATCTAAAAACAGTTTCTCAGTAGATTTTCTAGAAAATTGACTATATCATGATGTTTATCCATATTTCCCACTGCTAGCTGCAACTGATGATGATTTAATTATCAGATATTCTGCTGATTATTTTTCAGTTAGTTCAGTCTATAAAATGTCTGAAAATAGTAAAAAAAAAAGAAAAAAAAGAATTGCCTGTCACAATTTTCCCGAAGCTCAAGTTAACACACCAAAAACTCAAAGATATTCAATATACAACAGAGAAAAGCAGCAAAATCCTCACATTTAAAAAGCTGAAACCAGTGAGTGTTTGGCCTTCTGGCTTGATAAATGACTGAAAGGGGCACTCCAGTGATTTAGTATTGTACTTCCATAAAGTTTGGAGAAAATGGTCAAAATATGTGCAGCAGATGCCGTGACTTTTGGTTCATACTATGGGTCAAGCTCCGAAAATGCTGAAGGCTACACTTCCTGTAATTCCACCAAGAACATTTTTTCATTTGCCTGATAAATGCTCGCCAGCTGCACACCTCCAGTTTTTAACAGGCTTTCTGTAAAGTTGTTTCCAAGCACATGAAAGATTAAATGTTTATCGAAATTACTAATTTTCTGTCATTCAACTTACAGATTCATATTGTTTCTAATTTGGATTCCCCCCCCCCCTCTTAGACGGTGTGATGATCCAGATCACAGCTGAGACCATGGACTCTCTACGGCAAGCCCTGAAGGACATGAAGGACTTCACCATCACGTGCGGTAAAGCCGACCAGGAGGAGAACCAGGAGCTCGTCCACATCCAGTGGACGGAGGACGACCACAACTTCAACAAGGGGTGAGACGGGAAGAGAAGAGGCCTTGTGAACAGACGAGGAGAAGGAGAGAGGGAGCTGGAAGAGATTCGTTTATGTCACGGACAATTGAACTGATAGCTTCCCAACTGCTGCATTTACTACTTTGCTATAAAAACTCATTAAGCATGCTTGGGGAAGCCCTCTGGAGGAAAATCTTAGCAGGGTGGAATGATGTGGTTCGACGTGGCTTTGAGATACAGACCAACGCAATCAATTTTACAGCAGTTTTGATAAAATCTGCAAATTTCAATGTGACTTTTCACGATTAAATATAATTGAGGCCTTTCACCAGATACTGTATCACTTCATTAGCAGAATATTCTCTGCTGTCGCTGATTAACCCTTATATTACCAGATAAGTTAACCAGATAGTTACATATTTAACTGCCTGCATGAATTGTCTACATTATTCTCTGTGTCCTTTTGTTTTACTGCTTGACTTATATTCCCCTCAGGCCTCCTGTACTGTTTTTTTTTTTTTTGTTCTTAATAGAATAGAAGAGGAAAAAACTTTATTGTCCACCAGAGAAGAATATTGTCTTTAGCTCTCCAAAACATAAAAAGCAGCATATAGAACAAATATAGTAAGAAAACCACCACTGATGTATAAAACACAGTACACCAGTAAAAGATACAAATAAAATACTCATTTTTGTAATTTAAAATGGTGATTGCGTTTGGAATAAAAGGTTTTTGGTTGCAAGAGGCACCTTTATCCATTATATGCTTTTATGTTTTGGCTGCTTGGTAATTCTCCTTTTTAAATGTTGTTTTTTTTAATGACTAACTAAAACATCTGGCACAGAGACAGTAGTTTAAATTTGCCTTTTGGCTATTTTTACATTTCCATCCGTTGATCAGCGTGTGCTCTCCTATTAAAAAAATCAGTAAAATAAAGGAGAATTAATTAAGAAAACATTAAAGTTGGCTGAGTGCAACCTCAGCCACAGTCTTTGGCCAGTGATCTCCAACTGAGCAGCTGGCAGGTCAGTGCCTTGCTGAAGGGCGCATCAACAGTAGCTGCTGAGGGAAATCTGTTTATTTGCATCTCCCACCCAGATTTTAAAACTTGCCTAGAGTGCTAATCGGTCGCCCCTCCCCACCTCCTCCTTTTACTCCTGCTTTACATTTACTTGTATGTTCTATCTCTAAATGCTCTGTTAAATTAGTTTAATCAAACACTGTTGTTGTGTGTGTTTGGCTATTCAGTGTCATCAGTCCGATCGACGGGAAGTCTATGGAGTCCATCACCAGCATCAAGATCTTCCACGGCTCGGAGTTCAAAGCCAACGGCAAAGTCATCCGCTGGACGGAGGTACAGTACACCCGACACTCGCACTGCTCATTTCACTGAGTATCGGTGAGAAAATCATGAGGTTTGAACGTCTCGTCTCTTTAACTGAGACCAAATTAAATTCTGATGTGACAAAATATCGTATAACTGTCAATACTGTGTTCAGGTTTGATTCACCAACCACTCCGGTTCAAGGATTGTGAAATTTACTGACAACACGTTACATAATTAATGTGCAAACCTGTCTAATGCAGCTTTAAGACCTTGTTGCCGTTTTTTTTCAGCTCAGCCCTGTTTCACCTCACTTGACACCATAAAGACATCTTTTTTCTTTCTTCCACTTCCTTGTCATTATCAAATATTTCAAAATCTAGATCAGAGTATGTCGTGTGCTACGTACTCTGTACGCCATGCTAATGTACCCTGGATCTAAGTCAGACAAGTTCTTGTTGCCGCTGTGTATTGTCTGAGCTGATAAATAAAATAAATAAATATTATTGTGTTTCTGGGATTCCCTCAGGTGTTTTTCCTCCAGAGCGAAGATCAACCCAACGGCCTGAGCGACCCGGCCGACCACAGCCGGCTGACGGAGAACGTGGCCAGAGCTTTCTGCATGGCGCTCTGTCCGCACCTGAAGCTGCTGAAGGAGGACGGCATGGCCAAACTGGGACTGAGGGTCACTCTGGACTCCGACCAGGTAGGTTCAGACGTTACAGTAACGTTATTGTCTTATTTATTCAGACTGTCGGGAAACCGGAACAGCATACTAGAGCAGCAATTTTGGGGGGGAACTGTAGACTAGCAAACATGTCAGGAGGGTGTTTCTGTGTAATTTGAAGCCTTTTTTGTGCTGAAACAATTTATGATAATCAAGCAAGCACACAAACTTTATCTAAATAGCACGTTTTAAAACAAAGCTTTGCAGGTGGAAGAAAAGATAAAGGGAGAGATAAGAGACAGAAAGCAATATATGAAAAACAAGGACCATTAAATGTCAAAAAAACAACAAAATATAAAGTTACAAAATCAAGAAAAAGAATATAAGTGTCAGTTGTCGTTCATCAGTAATAAAACAAAAAACAGCGTGTTGTTTTCAGCTGAATGCAGTTGTCTGTTTCTTATCAATAAAATGAGTTGGGTTTGCGGCTGTTCTGATTGACAATTGACTTTATTTTTGACATATTTTATAAATAATAACAATTTATTAAATCTGTAGCTCTAAAAGTCATCTGAAATAAACTATTTTTTTCCTTATTCAGAAATACTGCTGTCTGAAAGTGAACCGGTTCCCTGTACGCTGACAGTAGTGAGGATCCAGTCTAACCTGTCTTCATTGTTGCAGGTGGGTTACCTGGCAGGAAGTAACGGCCAGCCTCTCCTGCCTCAGTACCTGAGCGACCTGGACAGCGCTCTGATCCCTGTCATCCACGGCGGGGCGTGCCAGCTGAGCGAGGGCCCCGTGGTCATGGAGCTGGTCTTCTACATCCTGGAGATCATCTCCTAGGACTCTTCGGAGCTTCACCTCCAAAATCTTTTTTTTTTTTTTTTTTTTTTCTGACGTCATCTCGCAGCCTGGTCCTCCATCATCTCCCTTCAACCGTTTGCACTTCAAAAGAGCCCGAAAACTGTGCCGTGCCAGGTGGGGTAGCATTCCTCAAGTCAAACCTATGCATCCAACCACCGTCTGTTGTGCTCCAGAGGCCGCCTGGGGCCTGAGGAAGCTCCGAGCAGCATCATCTGTCCCGTGTTGTGAGCCTCACCTGACAGGTGTTCATTTAAGGTGCAGGAAATGAACACCAGAGATCATACTGTCTGACCCCAGTGTGGCGTTACAGTGCCTATAAAAAGTATTAACCCCCCCTTGAAAAGTCATGTTTTTTTTTTATTGTTTAACAGCATTGAATCAAAGTAGATTTGATGTTGCTTTTTTGACACGGATCAACAGAAAAGACCCTCTACAAAGTCATATAAATTAACTATAAAATGCATGTTTGCATAAGTATTCACCCCCTTTAATAAATAGGACACGCCTTAACCATCACAGGTTTTTAGAAACCCCTTGAAAATACACAGCGGTGAGAACATCGACAGTGGTTTCATTTGGCCAAAGAAACTATCCTGACGAGTCTGCAGAAGAGTTCTTCCACGTTAAGAAGCCACAGCATCTCAGCTCTGCAATGCGATGAGGTTTTATGCTACTGAAAGTTTTCCGTATTGTCACTCTTACAGCACACTGAACTTTCCCAGTAAATTGTCCTTGTAATAGTTTGATTCTGTTTTCTGACTCGGAGCGGTTTCATGCTGTTGCTCGGTCAGCCGCGTGTTTTAGTTTGAAAAATTTAAGGCAAATGTGGCGGAAGAAGTCCTCAGATCTTTTACTTAAGCAAAGGTATAAAAGTATTAGCATCAAAATATACTTAAAGTACAAAAAGTAAAAGTACTCATTATGCAGAATAGTTCATTTCAGAATAATGTACATTATATTATTGGATTATAATTACTGATGCATTAATGTGTACATGACTTTAATGTTTCAGCTGGTAAAGGTGGGGCAATTTTTTATATTTTTTTTTTACTATATAAACTGCAGGGTAGCTTTTCCATTTCACCAAGGGATCAATTAAGTCTTGCATCAAATAATTGCAGTGGGGTAGAAGTATAAAGTAGCAGAAAATGGAAATACTCAAGTACAGTACTTGAGTAAATGTTCTTAGTTACTTTCCACCACAACAGCAAATGAGTCCTCTTCAAGAACTAAACAGTTGAATTTAGACGTCTTTCTGAAGAAACAGACCCCAGATCTTATTCCAGTCGAGAATGTGCAGCTGTTGCCGTGCAACCTGCAGACTAACGGGGAAGACGTGCCGTGTGGGATTAGACTAATAGCGACGTATCCACGCAGACTAAAGGCTGGAGTTGCTGCCAAAGGTGCAGCTACTAAATACTGACTCGACATTAAAGGATCCTTTTCTGTTGATCAGTGTCAAAAACAACTTTAAATCTAATTTGATTCAATGCTGTAAAACAATAAAACATGAATACTTCCAAGGAAGGTGAATACTTTTCACAGACACTGTATGTAGCTCCTCATCACCCGTCACTCCAATGTCACTGTGGCAGCCGGGGGTCCTGCAGCGCTGAAGATTATCCGCAAAGGCCTCTGTGTAGCACGGATGCTCTTAAACAAGGGAGACTCATATCCACTGCTGAAAAGACTGGACTCTTCCTCTGAAGTTTAATTTAATAAAAAAAAAAAGGAAAGTTACAAATCATCGGATGAGGAGTTGAGAGGTGCGTCTGTGTGGGGATTATTATTATTTTAATTTTTTTTTGCACCGTGGTGCTCAGTGCCTGCAGCAGCGATTCATCAAGCGGGGGGAAGGGGGAAGAAACACTTTGGCTTCACCTGTTAAGCTTTACTCATCAGTCACCAGATGCTTTACTTCATGGACAAACACACTGACAGCTCCTCCATCATAACGCTGCCTCTGTAGCCTCCAGAGATCCCAGTTAAAGACAGTATTACTGAAGTGACCGTCATGGACTCCTCTGACTGACGCTCGGTGGAATAAGATTACATTTTAACTCTGGAAGCCCTTTTTGTCCTACAGTAGACAACTGATTTAAAAAAAATAATAATTAATAAATAAATAAAGGTTCCAATGCTTTATTGATAAACTCAAACAATCTGTACATAAAGCTGAAAACGCAGAAGAGGGAAATCAGTTTTTAATCTCATCAGTCAACATCATCAGCGCTTGTTTGTCCGGCAGTGGTTGGAAAAGCCACTCAAGTTATTTTGGTCTTTTTAATCATACAAAGAGAATAACTATTGAAGATGTAAAGCTATATATATAAATAAATGTATAAGAACTGTATTAAATTGCAGAAGCAGTGCACTGGATTCTAAGCCATTTACAGGAGAGTTAAAGCGAGCGTCGGGGTTGCCGCTGAGTCCTGGAAGACGAGAGGAAAGAAAAGAGGATCCAGGGTTCCTGCAGAAACAGAGGTTTGATTGACCTGAAGCTGAATGTATTTCATCTCACATTTCCTGCAACTTATCGTCCTTCCAAATCCCTGAAATCATGAACATCCTGCTCCAGACTTTGCAGACCTGCGGACCGCGGACATGTCGTCTTCAAAAGGCCTCAACTGTTTTTAGTGCATCTATAAACAGACCGCTGCAGCCCCCCTCTCTCCCTCTCTGCTCTGGACTGTGCTCTCCTTCAGCAACATGGACCTGGAAAAAAATATAAGAATGTATTCCTCCTGTTTCTGTTCAAATCTGCAATGTGTGTGTGTGTGTTTTTGTTTGTTTCTGGCTAGACTAATCACCAAAAACCACCCAGTCATGTCAAAATGCTCTGTACAGTAATCACTCTGCATTATGGCAATTACTCCTTTTTTTTTTTTTTTTTTTAAATCATGCTAATATAAAACCAGAAGGGGCTACATAAAGTACTGCTAATACAGTACGAGAGGTTTTGTTGGAGCATTTTATTGGAGAAAAAAATCTCGTCATCACAAGTGAGAATCAGACAATCACATGAAAATCTGCAGACGAGCCAACGCTTCGTTTAAATTAGACCTGTAGCTATTCTGTATTAGTTTATTACTCAGTCTGAAGTATTTTAGGAGCTACTGTAGCAAAGTAATGTTAGCAAAGCTGATTAAAATGTTCAGTAAAGACTGAATGAGAGGTCAAAGGTCACCAGTTCTGGGTTTATTACTGTGATCATACCAGAGTTGGTGAATCTCAATCACTGTGTGACGTTCATCAGCCGCAGGCAGTTCTGTTTTTATAAATCAGCTTAATGGAGAGGACTTCCTGTTTCCTGTTACATTTTATTTTGGCGTTATCTGACTTGTGCAATATGTCCTAAATCCCCCCCCCCCAAAAAAGAAGGTGCAATTTGTTTGACTGAAAAAGTAGCATTTTTTTTGTGTGTGTATTCAGTTGTAAGATGTTACTATCCAAACTATAACACTGCATGCAAACAGAAACAAGCTTGAACCGGTGAAGAGAGCAAATCAACTTTTAACAGTTATATCTTCTAGTTTGTGGATGAAACTAAAAAAAGAAAAATCCACTCATTCAGTTCTGTCGTTGACTGGGATTTGTTAAAATACTTCTTTTCTTTTTTTAATAAACAGTCAAAAAATGTTTGAAAAGCCAAAAACCCTGTACATCTTTTTTTCCCCTTTACACTACAAATGTCAAGAAAAGTGGTCTTTATCAAAAGATTGTAGTATATGTAAAATAAAAACTTATAGAAAATTGAAATGAGTGCTCAGTTTCTGCCTTCACCTGATTTAGGAATGAAACTATTGCTGAAGAAGCAACATAAATATTAGTAAATACTTAATACAAATTTAAAACAAGGTATTTTTAATTGGTACATTTTTAAGCAGGTTAGGCGAATTCAGTCCACAATTTAAAACAAAATATAGCCTTGAATCTGTTTTAGACATTTTTGTAGCATTTTGTAAATAAACAATGTGACATCATTCATCTTTGTAAACAAATAGGTGATCAAAACGTTTTAACAGAGGACAGAATGATGGGTAACAGTACGTTTGTCTATAATAAATCATTTGTCCGTTACATTGATTCATGATGTTGAAAACAGAAATTTTGTGACCACAGAAACGTCTGGCAACTAAATAATGTGTCGAGGTAAACCTGTTGGAAAATGGTACTTATGTAGTTGGCTCAGTGTGTTTGTTATGGCTTCTTGTGTAGCATTTATTACAATGCTGCAGTTGAAACTTTAAAAAAGGGCCAGTTCACTCAAATTACTACAAAAGAAATGATCTCACCTTTATTTCTTTCGTTCTGGTTACTCTTTTAAATCTTTGGTAGAAAGTTGTTCCAATGAAACTACTTACATGGGATGTTGTTTGTGAAGAGACACGTTAACAGTCTCACCATAATTCATTTAGAATAATCATTTAGTAGCTGTTGTCTTGGAAACACTTTAAGGACGTCTTTTCCATGTTAGCTTAAAGTTGAGATTCATTATTGTTCTTGAAAATTTTAAATGTTTTTTAAAACTTTGAACAGCTGATGCCGTAACAGGTAAGTAAGAAAATATAAAGCCTTCTGTAATTTGGGTGAACTGGCTTTTTAAAAAAAAAAGAAGAAGGATTCATCCAAATATTCAGTATCTGCTGCATAGTTGTAAAAGGTAGTGCCACTCATTTAAAGGAATAGTTCGACATTTTGGGAAATACACTTATTTGCTTTCTTGTGGGGAGTTCGATGATAAGATCTTTACCACTCTCGTTTGTGTGTTAAATATGCTATCAGGAGGCGATTAGCTTAGCTTAGCATAAAGACTGGAAGCAGGGGGAAACAGCTAGCCTGGCTCTGTCCAAAGTTAAAAATAATACACCTGCCAGCACCTCTAAAGCTCATAAAACTGGAGTCTTGTTGTCACCGTGGGGTTGCCACAAAACCAGCAGAGACTCCAGGAAGTCACTGCTCCTGGCCGCTAGTCGCCAAGAAATATTTACAGCACTTGACTCCCTCTGAAACCACAAATTGTCGCTTTTTACATTTCTGTTCGTGTAGAGAATAAACAAATGAGACAGAACGTGTTAATTAGTGAGCTTTAGAGGTGTTGGTAGGTGTATTTTTTAACTTTGGAGAGAGCCAGGCAAGCTGTTTCCCCCTGCTTCTAGTATTTATGCTAAGCTAAGCTAATTGCGTCCTGTTTCTAGCTTCATGTTTAAACACACAGACACGAGTGGTATCGATCTTCTCATCTAACTCTCTGCAGGAAAGCAAAAATAAACGTATTTCCCAAAAGGACAAAATATTCCTTTAACTAAAATATGTACAGGATGCTATTAAAGTTTAGTCGTCCACTGATGTTTACTTAAAAATTACTTTTTAACCACCTCATCATCTGTGTAACAATGGGTGTTTGCCTTGAAATAAAATGAATATTTAGCTTTTTAGACTGAAACTCTTACATTTTTGTTATACAATTATAGATCAGCCAAGCTCAGCTGATATGCTATTGAGTGTAAACAAGACAAATATAAATCTAACACACCAAAAGCCACAAATAAGTGAGTGCAGTTTAGTGACCACAGTTAGAGGACTTCAAAGTGAAAGGTGCCAAAAAAAGGGAGTGTGGCCTTCAAAACAATTATATAATCGTACCTTGTATAGTATCATAATTTCTTGGCTTGCTCCTGTAAAACATCTATGAGGGTGCTGCATCTGCCTGCGTTCTCACACTGAAAACCAGATGAATTGTGTGGAAAAATAATAAAAACAGCCCGTAAATGTCCCGTCACATATTAAGCTCTCGTGTCATCGCAGCAGGTTTAGCAGCTAAAGGCGATTTCAAATATGCAGGATTTTACAGCAATAGTGATTACTTTGGTATTAGTGCATAGGTGCAGTTCTAGATACCAGAGCTGTATATATATGAGGAATATGTACACATTCTTTGATATATTATATTAACTAGAGTCATGTCGGGCAGCAGGATCAGGTTAGCTCGACACCGAGCCCCTTCAACATTAGCAGAGGACACATCCAGGAGATGGAGTGATGCACGAGGAGACTTTTTTGGGCAACTGTGATCGCTGCTAGTTTTCTCTGATTTGAATCTCACAAGGAGCCTTCACCTCGTCTGCCTGATGCATCACGATCTTACAGTATATCTGCATTCACCCGGCGAACAATCTGTGTGATCCACCAGTGATGATGACAAACAGAGAACAACCTTTTGCTCGATCAGCTGGTGTCATCGTTGGCTAGCTGTTGCTCAGACTGAAGACAGACACGAGGTTCATGTCACCGAGCCAGAGACCAGCTGACCTACCGTAAACTAGCTCCACGTCTCCTCCTGGTGGACTGCAGTGTGAAAGGGAGCTCGTGTGTCTTGCAAATGTGCAAAAGTTTGAACAAGTCAAAGACCCGTGTAGGTCTGAGTCCAGTCTGAATGACAGACCGTCCTCATCACAACATCCCAAACTCCGTCCTCTCTCCTCCTCCTCCTCCTCCTCCGAGTATTTTTGATTAAGTGCTTTTAATCTGCAAGATAAAGAAGTTATCAGTCAGGTGAATCAAACACACCCGAACGTATCCTTGAACACCTACATTTGAAAGAACAGTTGGACATTTTGGAAAATCACTTACTGGCTTGCTTGCCAAGAGTTAGACGAGGACATTGATACCCCTCTCATATCTGTACACTAATATGAAGCTACAGCCAGCAGCCGGTTAGCTTAATTTAGCATAGCACGAAGAAACGGCTAGCATGGCTCTGTCCAAAGGTAACGAAATCTGCCTTCCAGCACCTCTAAAGCTCACTAATTAACACGTTATATTTTGTTCTTGTTCATTCGTAGCAAAACCGAGGTGACCTCCTGGAAGTCACTGCTCCCGGCCAAGAAATAGTCCGGTACATAACCCCCCGTAAAACCACAAATTGTTGTTTTTACAATTTGGTTTTTGTACGAATGAAAATTTGTGAGCTTTAAAAAAGTATGTTTTCATTAGTGTATAATCACCTGCAAATAGGAATCGTTGTATTTTCGGTACGTTAGAATAAGACGTTTTTATCTACAGAGGCAGCGGGGCCCCTTCCACAGAGGTCGCCATGTTGCACCGCCATGTTTCTACAGTAGCCCAGAACCGACAAACCAAACACTGGGTCTAGATATCGGTATTCAAATGGTAGCAAACTGCAATTTCACTGCTAGATGCCACTAAATAATACACACTGCTCCTTTAGCTGAAAGAGTTTAAAGTAAAATAATATTAAATAAACAACAAATACGATACATTTAACTTAATTTTCATTCAATCCAGACAGAAAAAAGGGGGAGAAAAGTACCTTTATCTTGTGAATCATCTTTAATCTTGCAGCAGCATCTAAACAAGAACCTTGGAGATAAAAAGAACCAATATCAGAAGTTTTACACAATCTCAGGTTTGTCTTTTGACATAACAATGCTGCTAAAATATTAACACTGTATATTACCTGTGACTGGTCGATCACCAACCAGCGCTCAGTGCTCGTCTGCATGTCCTGTCCGCTCAGAGGCTCCCGAAGCCGGATCTTCACTTCAACACGACCTCCTGTGGCCTTACGACCGTCCATCACCTGACACGAGATATTACGGATATTTACAGGCACACAAGTCGTCGGTGAACATCTTAGATAACAAGACTGTTGTGCCTGTGGATGCTGTCAGGATCAATCTCAGCCACAACCTTCCTTCCTGATTTTTGCCTCCTTGATTTACAAATCATTTATCTCTCTCGATCAGCTTTGTTTTATGGTGTTGCTTTCGATCTAAACGGCCACTCACCTCTACGATCTCTCTGACTTCGCTCTGTGACTCCAGTTTGTCCAGCTTTACGAGGGCCGTCCCGATCGGCTTGTCGCTCCGCAAGAAACCGCTGTGAGACGACACACAACGGTAGCATCACCGTCAGTCTCAACACGATAACACTAAATGACATACAGCTTAGTTTAAACTACTCTGACATGAATGCAGTTGTGAAATAATGAAACAAAGTTCTGGTTTTCATCTGTTTCAGTGTTCGGAGATACTTTTCTGATCAATTTGTACATAAAACTGGAAGTAATCTTATTCAACAGTCCAAACTTTAAGGACCATCCCTGTGGTTTTGCATGTTTTAGTCCCTTAACTAAAATTTGCACGACATGCCGCTGTAATACTGTATCAGGATACTTTGATATAAGTTATATATTGTGTTTTTTTCTCTCCTTTCCTTTCACTCCAGTATGAAAATCAACTTGCAGCAACTTCAAACAGACTTTGAAAATACATTACAGCGATTATTTAGTTGTAGGGCTGAGCCAAAAGGTTTTATTATTAAGATATCAGGGTTTTCATGTCTAAATGAACGCTGAAAAGTTTAAATATGTCAAAATATGTCACTGTATACTATTTTGTTTTAGTAAAAATACAAATAAATAATTTTACTTTGATGGGATGTGTTGATGTGATTTTGCAAATATCTTTTTTGTATAAAATTTTATCAAATATTGTAACATATCAATATTGTGATAATCATATTAACTTTGTCCATTCATATTCAGTTGCCTTGTCAGAGTTACACTGTTGTCACGTGGTAATGACTGAGCAGAAACCATCCTGAAAACTATTTAAAGAAGCTTCGACTTCAGAGATTTGAGTCACAAACAAAAAAGAGCATCACATTCACTGTTTCCCGAACTGCTGCTGTGGCCGATTACCAAACTGGAGTCTGAGCTCGTACATTTGCTCCAGCAGCTAAGTGAGGATGTTGCCCTGCGTGCGAGCAACTGTCTGTGACTCACCCTTTGTGCAGCAGCTCCAGTTTGATGCCTTTGGACGTCACCACCCTCCTGAAGCCGCGGTGGTTACGGTTGATTGACAGGGTGAAGCTCTGGTTATATTCTGGTGAAAAGAGATCACAGATGAAGAGATGCAGCCTTCTGAAACCTTACATCGAGTATTTCAGACAAATAAACCATAAAAACATCCATATTAACCTACAATGGAATGTAAATTATAGTTTTATTATTATAATAGTTTTATTTACACAACTGAACCCTCCACCTCTAACTTGTAGATGATGTACATCAGATATTTACTTTATATTGCACATTTATCAATACTTCCATCATCTTCATTTTAAAACACTGTGCAGCTATTTTCATTTTAAAACACATATATTCTACATATTTTTTATTGTAAATTTCTATTTTATATTTATGATTCTTGACTTTTGCAGAACTATTTCTTCTTCTTTTCTCTTACAATGTTTATTGTGACCGTTTTGCACCAAAATACCAAAGCTAATTCCTTGTATGTGAAAACCTACTTGGCAATAAACCTGATTCTTAAGACAGAATACATCTTTGCATTGATTTATTTTTGTCTTGATTATTTTGAAATAAAATAACATAAATGTGTCTTCTCAGATATAAAACAAAGAACGTCATTCACTATCATTTTAATAGTTCACAGACTGACTTGAGTTTTGTGTCGTTTTAAAAATGTTTTGATTGTTTAAATTTTAGACAAATTGAAGAGATGTTAAAAAGGACATTGGATAACTTCCTTGACAAGATTATAAAATACTGAATGGTCTTTTTCAAAAAGGACAGTACAGTATAATATGTCACTGCAGATCTTCTGCTCAAGAAAAACATCCACGTTGTCATTACAAATACATGACGATGTTCATGTCTCACCTGGGGAGTTAGTGTTCTTGATGACAGCTGTTTTGTGTTTCTGCGGCTGCTCCTGGTGGCAACAAAACAGAAACCAACACTTTTAAGGAGAAAAGTCACCTGTATGGATCGTCTCAGCAGCCTGTGGTGGCTGTGAAAACTCAAACGAGCTGTAGTGTGAGTCTCTTACCGTGCTGGGGTAGGGGAAGTCAAACTTAACGTAGGCATCCAGATCGTTTGCTTGGATTCCTGAAGGAGAAAGTTTATTCACAAAGCATCAACGAGTATGTGATTTTCCTCCAATGTTTTCCTGTCTAAAACAGACCTTAAATTCTTGATTGAATTTAAAGTTTAACAATAAATTGTTCAACAAGGCCATAATGACATGAAGCTAAAGGTCGCAGCCACTTATATTCAAGACTTTTTTAAAGACATTTTTAGTGAAATAAAAAACACAAAATGAAAATAGCTGTAGACCTACAGAGATTGAGATTTTAATTAAGATTTAAGGTTAAATTTTTCTCCTGAAGCACAGCAACACAAGAAACAATAATCTTAAGGCTTTTAAAATTGAATTAAAAAGGTATAAAACATGACGTTTCAGTGTTTTCAGAACCATTTTTTCCAGTACTTGCAGACAGACTGTACTGGATATAAGGACTGATAGGTGAAGAGTTTTGTTTTTACCACTAGGAGCAGGAAGATTCATCCCTTTGACTATAATAACAACCATGTCAGTGCTGCTCAGCTCTGGAAATATCCTGAAAGGGAGGGAAGGAAGAAAGAAAAGACAGAAAAAGATATGAGTGATTTATTGCTTTGGGATCTACTTGAAGTACAAACGGATTTTGTCAGTCAGAAATGCTTCAGCAAAAACAAAAAACTGCTCTATAGTGAGGCTGTCATACCTTCAACATATCAAACATACACTCAGTGGCCAAATTATTAGGTACACCTGCAAAATCTAATGCAATCCAATACAACAGCTCAGCCATGACTTGACGCTGTAAGAGAGGTATTAATCTAACTATTCTATTATATGTAGAATTTGTGGAAGATCTCTTGTTTTGAATTGCATTAAATTGTGTAGGTTTACCTAAATAAAATGGCCAGGGAGTATATATTTTTAAACATTTTAAATAGTTAACAAAGCATCTTTTACTTTATCCCAGACACAGCAAGTTTCTATTTTTTTTTTTATACCTGTATAACTAATGAATCAGAACTCAGGCATTATAATCTAAATACAATGTGCCCACCTGACGGTGTGAAACGATCTCTCCTCAAAGTGATGTTTAGGAGGAGGCAGACCTCTGGACTGAGCCAGCTTCAGGACCTCCAGACTCTTCTTACAACTCTCCGCCATCTTCTCAAACCTGGAGCAAACACACACACACACACACACACACACACACACACACACAGGAGGAGGAAACATCTGTGAGATATCAGCCAACTCAAGATTTGACTAATCAGGTATACAGTATAATGAAATAATAAAAATAATATCATAATCAATCATTTAAGTCAGGTTAATAAAGTAAAGCTTTGTGTCATTAACTGAGTACCTTTAGGGTTTCTGACTGTTTATCAGACAAAATAAACAATCTGATAACACATTTGTCTTTATCTGACATTTTATAGACTTGATAATTAAATCATTTTTATAAAATGGATAATAATGAAAATAGTTGTTAATTGCAGTCCAGTGTTATAACTGAGTTTGGAGTTTGTATGTACACTAAATAAAAAACTGTTTACGGCTTACTTTGTTGTTTCGGTGACGTTCCCCAGGTGTGTGAATTGCTTGGAGTAAGTCATACATTTCTAAAAGGAGCAAAGAAGAAGAAATCTCTCTATACGTTTGTCTTCACAGCAAGAAAGTAACAGTGCAGAGAAACCAGACAGGAACAGAAAAACAAGAGAGAACTGAAATGTTAGATTCTGGAGATATTAAAGGCGAACATGATGCTAGTAGAGATGATTGAGTTTACTTGTATGATAAAAATATAAAATTAAAAAGGGAAATATATGAAAATGCATTCATTTGAACTTTATCAGTATCGGAGAGTTCTGTTGTTATTTTGTAAACACCGATATGGTTGCAATCCATATCTTATCACCATGTAATTGATGTGAAGAAATTCTCAATTTTTTCTATTTCTATAATAAATATATCTTTTTAGGTTTCCTTTTAGCGCTAGTTTGTTACAATGACCACGTTTACCCATGAAGATGATAAACATCAATCTTATTTATCCTGATAACAACCTGCCCTAATTGAACATGATGCAATAGTACACTTTGGAATCAACATTTTTATTTTGGAAAATGTTACATCGTGATAAACGTTTCTAAAAGTTAAGAGAGTTAAGAATTTGGTGAAGTTTATCCAATTTCAAACATGAGCTGTAGTCAGTCCTTGTCCTGCGCGTTTTACCTCACGCTGCTCTTTGAGGATCTTGGCCAGTTGTGTGTAAACCTGCTCTGCTTTCTCTGAGATCTGCACGTCGCTGTGATGAACCAGGATGAAGTCGTCGTCTTCGTCACCAGGTGGCGACGGCACCTGCAGGTGCAGCACACAGAGGGTCGGCCACAGTGGGACTACCAATACCCAATATCTCCACCATGATCTCATTGGGTGATGATTTTATCCCAGTTAAGTGATATAAGAGACAGTGGCATCGTGTTTAAAAATGCACATAGCACCTTCGGAGTGCTCAAAACATGTAATGTCAGAATTGCTTTTAATTACTGATCAATTAAAAATCCTAATGCATTTTTTTGTTTTGCCGCACTGATTCTCTGAATATGATATTTCACATTAGTATGTAACATTTTTAACTACTGAAACAAAAACAAGTAATTAACTTGTCAACAATGTAGCGAAAGTCATATATATTCAGAAGGAAAAAAATATTTGAGACTGATTTCTACTGACTGAAAAAGGCCTATTTCTAACACCAAGCTGGCTTTATGTAAATTATACAAAAGATTCACTTGACAAACAGTATAAAAGCTGGCAGTATCAGAGTAAGTCTCCCGTCTGCTCACCGTGCTGATATCCACAGTTTTGCCACTGCGCGCTGCCTCGATTATGGGGTCGAAGCTCTTGGCGGTGCGGAGGAAAATCTTGGCCTGCTCCATGTCGGTCTTCTGCTTGGCCTGCAGAGCCGCCTTCAAGTACTGCTTCTTCCTGCCCTCCAGGAACTCCAGCTGCTGAACCGCTGGAGGACGAAGAAAGACGGAAAATCCAAAGGCTGTAAACATCTAGATGTAGTTTTAGAGCTTCATATGGAAATTTATGGCTGTCTCACTCTGTTACACAGTTAACAACCACAATACTGTGCTGCTGCCTGACAGCTGACATAGCTGAATGCTCACTGTAATACTGCAGATTTATTTGACAATAATAAGATAAATACAAGACTGCAGTCACCCAGTTCTGACATAAAATTAAATTGCTGACAATAAAAACACAATAAAGCTTATTTTCATTGTGGTCCTCCACCACGGTCCCATTTGGTTATACTTTTACCAACGTGTCCCATTTAACAAATAAAGTGACTGTCATATCATGTTTAAAACCTTTGGATAATAGCAAAAACATGTTTTAATGGCTAATACATTCAAAATGATGATGCTTTTTTTGTTTTGCCTCACTTAATCTCTGAATTTCCTATTTTTAAAATCACTCTTAACACACTTAAAATCTTGTGTTTTTCCAGAAAATGATATTGATATTGATACTGACTGACTTGACAGGTGATGTTCTTCAGTGGTTGCAAATAAATTAGGTGAGAATAATAATAATAATAATAATGATAATAATAATAATTAAAAGATACGCAAATTGTTTATGAATCAACTGAGGACAAACTGCATCTATTCGCAATTCAAATCCATCAAGCAGGTTTACATCTAGAACTGCATGTGGTCCTGTACAAGCAAACAGTCTGCTCATTATCTTAGTGTGAGACAATATATTTACTTTTCTTGGTGCACTGGAAATGATGCAAACCACAGTGCAGAAATAGTAAAAAAACATGTGTTTACTATTTTATTCAGAGGATGTATGTCCCGTGTGTTTCAACACGTGATGTTGAGTACATGATATGCCTGGCATTTAAGTTGTGGACACTGTTGCTACGTGACAGATAATAAAAACTAATGTCACCTTGTTCCATTTTCAAAAATGGTTAATGGTTAATGATTTTGTGTTTCAGGAACAAGGAAAAGTAATATTAAAAATTTAAAAAGGGAAACTTCTACTGGTTCTGACTTTTTTTTTTTTTTTTTTTTTTTTTAAAACATCAACGTGTGTCACGACTCTTGAACTCGCCTTTTGGGGACTGACCTGTTGGTGAGAGTCCTTCCCTGGCGGCTGTTCTTTCAGGAGAAGCTGATGGAGTCCTTTTCCTTCCCTGACCGGCGGTGGGGACGTCCAACGTGGGCTTCTTTGGCACTTCTGGAACAGCTGACTTAGACTGCAACAAACACAAAACACTGCATCAACAATTTATCCACAAAAGCCTAATCAAAAAATTACAATGTACTGGTGATAGCCCACCTCCTCCTCCTCCTCCTCCTCATCTTCTTCATCTGCTATTACGGCAGCATCAGTGGAGGCAAGCTTATCGGCTGCCTCCAGAGCAGCAACGAATCCCTGCTCTGCTCCTGTTGCCTTCTGGCCCGGGATTGGAGGAAAACCTGAAAGATAAAAGCAAATTCTCGGTCTGTCTGGTATAACTGCGTTCTAGATTTACTCTTTTGGTCAAGTATAAAAACACGTCTTGTGCCGCTGGTACAGAGACTCACTGACAGCGTCCACAAGTAACACCCCAGGACTAAAGAACCAGAAACACAATTCAAATCCAATTTTACGGAGCTAAATGTAACTTTGAAAATTACACTGTCAATTCAAAAACACGAATCACAAAAGAATCTCACCAGGGGGAACCGGCAGCTCCTCAAAGTTGACTGCTTTTCCTGCTTTGTGAGCTCGGATGGCACTCTGGTATTGCTGCAGGAGGAGAGAGGTTAAATATTTTTACACAGCAGAGCTAATGCTACTGTAATGGGGGTAAAAGGAGAAAATACTTGTTGTGTGTAAAGTGCTAGAAGTATAGTGTTTTTGAGATAGTGCCATTACTGTTTTCTGCTAATGTTTAAGGTCTGTACTGGTTTTCTTTATTCATATATATGTTCAAGATTTTAATGTGAATTAAAAAACACGACAAATCGCTGTCATGCCGTCTTTAAGATTAATTGCTATATATACACACACAAGAACTAACTGAAAGAAGCTGTAAAAAAACAAGAGCTTTTAACTCATGAAAACATATGATATACTGAATACTTCCTTTCCTTTTCACTAAACTTAACCTACATTTCACAGATGAAAACTCTGATTCATATTTTGTAATAAAGTGCCAGCAACTGAGAGATAATCATGTAGAAAGACTGACAAACACAGTTTTAGTAGTAGAGTTCTGTAAAGGTAAATACAGACATCAGGAGGAGAGTCATCTTGTACCTTGGCGATACGGTCGTGCATTCGGGCCTTGCGGTCGTCTCCACTGGCTTTGGCCTGATTGGACGCCTCCACATACTTGGCTCGTCTCTGCTCGAGAGCCTCCAGCACGTCTTTGGGAGCTGCAGGGGCTGATGGGGGGGCAGGGGCTGAGAGAGTGAGGCAACAATGAGAGTAAACAAGAGTTTCTCAATATGTCTGTTTCGAGATTTTACCTCAAAACTAATTATTAGTTATTAAACAAGACTAAGAGTCTAAAGCCACGTTGTGAGGCTGCACTTAGAGACATTAGGGCTTTAAGCTAAATGCTAACATGCTCACAATGACAATGCAAACATGCTCCTGTTTACCATGTTCACCATCTTAGTTTAGCGTGTTAGCATGCTAACATTTGCTAATTAGCACTAAACACAAAGTAAAGCTGGGACTGATGGGAATGTCATTAGTTTTGCAGGTATTTAGTCATAAACCAAAGTGCTGAACAAATGGAAAGTTTGACCTGATGATGGAGCTACATGAAAAATCAGGGGATCAACAAAGTCAGTAGAATTTATCCTCTAGAGAACTTGAATATCTTGAATATCTGTGACAGTTTTCATGGCAATCCATCCAATAGTTGTTGAGATATTTCAGTCTGGACCAAAGTGGCGGACCGACCAACACTGTCATCCCTACAGGCATGCCGCTATCTAAAAATACTGCTAAGAAATACCAATCAGAAAAACCTAAGATAAGTTGACTTAACTGTAAACTTTGGTATCGTTTTAAATGTTTCAATACTTGCGTTGCAGATAACGAAATTATATTTTTTTGGATACTTTACATTGTTGAGTATAAAACACTTTCACCAGTGTGAAACATTTAGGAGGAGCTATTGGCAGAAATGGAATATAATATATATAAGTATGTTTTCATCAGTGTATAATCGCCTGAAAATAAGAATCATTGTGTTTTCATTAACTTAGAATGAGCTGTTTTTATCTACGTAGGGAGCGGGTCCCCTGCCATGGAGGTCGCCCTGTTGCACCGCCATGTTTCTACAGTAGCCCAGAATGGACAAACCAATCACTGGCTCTAAACAGGGCAGTTCGTGTTTTTCGAGAGTTTCACAGCCACCATAGTTTCACTGCTAGATGCCATTAAATCCTACACAATGGACCTTTAACAAAATAAGCTAAACCTCTCAAAAGCATCAGCTTTGTTTGCCAAACAACAATATGAAACAATATTTGGATTTAAATCAGTAAGTATCTGACTGAAGAATAAGACTAAATAAGACTAAGAATCTGACTCTGTATTGTGGAGGCAATTTGGTTGGTAGTCAAAAAGTATCTTGTGTTTGATACCCATCTACCGATGTGTGACAGATGAATATGGCCAAAGACTGCACTCATTAGTTTGTTGGTTTTCCTCTTTCGTTTAGGAAAACTTGTTTTGTCATCCAATTCTTTCACTTTCACACTGCTACATGGCTTAAGTGACAAGTAGCATATGTTTGACTGTATTTCTATTAGTTCTATTCACCCATGATGGCAGCCAGCCAAATTATCATTATCATTCATTATCTGCCATGTGAACGTTCAGTGAATGTATTGTACTGTAGGCGTGCTTATACATAACCATGCTGTGCATGACACAACAGTGCGTTTTCTTCTCTTTGAAGTCACCTTATGTTAAACCTTAAGCTGACATGAGCTGGTTGATATAAATATAAGAGGATAAATGGAAACAGAACTAAATGACTGGTCAAAAAGAAACGTACGCCACAGCAACAATAAAAGCAAATTCATATGGTTAATAAATGCCGAAATGACTATTACCTGGAGCTGCTGCAACCGCATGGGTGACTTCTATCTTTTGCCCGGAGGAAGGTTCCTTCACTGGAGCAGAGCTTCCTTCTGCACCTATAACATAATAACACGAGATAAACTGAAACATGCAGAAGCAGATACAACAGGTTTCCGTCCAGTAAGATGAGTTACTTAAATAAACTACTAAAAATAAATGTGCTGAAGATATTTGCTGATAGTTACTAACTATACATTTCCTTATTTATACTTCCTTCCTGGCAAGTCCTTATGACCTCTGTTGGGTTTCTAGACTAATTTCTTCTTCTCATGTCTGTACTTCTTTAAAAGATAATCCAAGGTTTGTGTTAAAAACAAAACAATAGTTATTGTGATGCACTTTCCCAACAAGTTGCTCCTGTTGTTATTTAGGATTGATCATAAGTCACCTGCACAATTACATCTACTTTTTTTTTTTTAATCATTTTTAATTATTTCACATCAGTGTTTTAATGCTCCATACAACATGGTCAGGCATGTTTTTTTAAGTCTCAGAGAAGCCAAATTAAACACATTACACATTAAAACATTATCTTAAAACCTATTTTTCTTCTGCTTTTTTTCTTTTTTCGTGTATGTTATACACTTATTTCTCCTTGTTTTCTTCTGTCTCTTATATTTCCCCCTTTCCCTTTTATTCTTCCTGTAAATCACAGTGTAACTTCTGTTTTTTAAAAGAGCTATATAAGAGCTATAAATAAAGTTTGCCTGCTTGTTTACTAAAATTCTTTACCGTGCCCTGGAGATGGAGGAAGGCCACTCAGGTCGACTGCTTGTCCTTTCTCCAACGCCTCCATCACTGCATCGAAACTCTGCACCAATAAATACCAAAAACCCAAACTCTGTCAAACATAATGGTGGTCTTTGTCTTTGACTTCCAAATTGATGGCATGTTTCACATACTTGAGAGAGAAATCCTGCAGTCAGCAACAGGCTCAGACAACAGACTGCACAAATAATGATGTGTAATTGTATTTTCACTTAAAAATAAATATTTCTGAGACATTAAAAGACATCTAATTTGGTTTAGCTTCATGACAGATGACTGGTATATGAACTTAAGACAAGATGTTGATATAAGTTAAAGTACAAGACTATAATTCAAATTATAATTTTATAATTCAAAACAGGAACATGTAAGAAGAAAAATGGGAATTTTCTGTAGCTATAAACTTGCAAGGCATCACGTTAAAAAACACAGTGCAGCTATTATCACAAAGGGAGCTGCTGCTACATTCCTACAGCAGAAACTTGCTTTGCTTTGCAAAATAGTTTGAATGCTGCTTCTAGTTCTAGCAGAAACAAATCTTTATTATGTGCATTTAGCTCGTAGGGATATAAAGCTACATAAACACAAGTGACAGAATCAAGAAAATTGTTTTACTTTACTTTAACAGTTGTAGCTCAGCAACTATATATTTTATTTAATGATAAAAGGAAAGATAATAGTGATTTATCCTGCTGATATTGTATGTTGTCCAGAATTTCATCATACTGGTTGCGTACGTTTGTAAAAAGCACTGAAACCATTTTATTTGGCTCAAAATAGATAGAAATCATGTGTTTTTTATCTTGAAATTTCAAAAACAAAAATAATGTGCAGATCCAGATTCTACAAGGAAGTTGCCACATCAGTCTGCTAGTCATCTATTTAGCACATTTCCCCCACACAGTAATTTCTAGACACCATGTTAAAATAATATTATTCACTGAGAATACAATGCTGGCAAACAACAGAGAAAACATAGTTTTAGGAGATTCAAATTTATACAAAGTACAACACTGCTGATACAAATTTCAGCACAGGATATTGTCTTGGTTTTAAACAAATCACGCAGGCTTGTAGTCTTTTTCCTCACCTTGCTGGTCTTGAAGTAAAGCCTAGCTTGCTCCACGTCTCCCTGCTTCTTGGCTCTCAGAGCTGCCATCTTGTATTCTTTCTGCCTCTCCAAAAGCATCGTCTTGGTCGCCTCGCTCGCTGTGGATTCACGGGACAGAAACACAGAACAATTACCACAGTGAAAGGCCACATTCATCACATATTGAGAAGCTAGAAGACAACAACTTTGCCTCAACAAGTTAATATATATATGTCACTGGAAAAAAAAGAGATTAATGCTAAAAATAATTTCACACAAACCTAAACTCAATTAAATGTGTCACCGTTACCGATAAATAAGACAAAGCCAGGAATTCCCATTGCCTGCAACTTGATTCCTATTACAATGTGTAAGTGTATTGTATGCAAAGTGTGCTGGAATACAGAATGATCTTTAATTTGATTTCCCAAAGTATTAAAATAAAGTTTACTTGTGGATTATTTAGCCTACTGCACCAACATCTCAAATTTAGGGCCAAAAATAAATCAAATCTACATTTCCTCGAGTCCACAAGCTCATAATCCTAAGCATGATATCAGACAACTTTTGGTAATCAATATGGCAATGTCTACACCTTTTTGCCACCTTTTGATACCTTGTTTTAGTCTTTGGAAATGGAATAAAAACAACACTATCTATGATATCAAGTGTCATGGTTACATATCAAAGAGGCACGTCTTTTGACCATCTTTAAAATGTCTTTGTAGTTTGTAACTTATAGTGTAAATGTAGGCACTCGGGAGTTGTCTGTGCTTTGCTCTGACTGGTGCACTGAGCGAAATGGGGCAGTATTAAAGATCAGTCAACTGCATGGAAAACATGTTTCCTGTTTTTAAATTGTATGTTGAACACTTACTTTCTCTAATACCCAATACTATCACCGATATAACTTCGTATAATCCAACTCACATGTCTGAATGGTCCGAGACTGGTCGGCGGGTTCCTCTGTCGGCTCCTCTGGTGATGGGACGCTGCTCAGAGTGGGCAGGGTGGCGGAGGACGACTGCTCTTCTTCGCTGCTGGGGGTGACGATGTCTGGTACAGCAGGCGGCGGCGTTGTGGCCTCCGATTCCCCCTGCTGATCGGAAGGAGTGGATTCAGGAGGTGAGGGTACAGGGGGAGCAGGTCGTCGGGGAACAGCCGGCTTAGAGGCTGCACTCGGGGCTCCAGTGGCAACAGGAGGAGGGATCTCTGCCTCATTCACTGGTCTCCCTTTTTTCGCAGCAGCTAACATTGACTGCAGAGTCTGTAAAGAGAAACATTAACAATCATTATCATCTGCAGTTGTATAGGATGTCTGAAATCAGAGTTAAAGTGTGTAATGAAGGAAGCATCACTGCAGTCCAGTAATTCCAGGCGCAAATTACAAACACAAGCATGAAATAAGAAAATTAGTAAATATCTTGAGAATAAGTTTAAAAGATGATGAACAGCATGATGTCGTCCTTTAGGGAGCTAAACAGTGTGATTAGACACATGAATACCAAAAAGGTTGTGTTTCTACGAATCTGTAGCTTTCGGGCACGTTTAGTGTTGCTCACATAATTTACATATTAAGCACTCATTGAGGAATTGTTTTCAGCAGGAAAACTGCTTTTATTTCGGCTCTTGATTATGCAGAGTAAACTTAAGTCTGGGAACTGGGGCGCCCCTGTGGCTCGCCTTGTGGAGCATGAGCACCATGTGCGGGGCTGGGTCCTGGAAGGCCTCCTCGTCACAGAGATACTACATCAAATTATGTGTTAAGATAACAAAAAAATAGCTTGAAATGTATTGTTGATTATTAAATTAGATGGTATGATGATCATGACTCAAACTGGACATTTTCAGCTGACATTTAAAAAAATCAGATTTTGTAAATGTTTTTTATTGTTAATTTATACAACAAATCGGTACCACTTTCTAGTGAGGTAAATCATTTACTAACGCTTTATAGATCAATTACAATCCATTAATAAGAACAAAATTTTGGGTTATGAAAACTCCCTTTGATTGGTTTTGACCCTTTGACCCCTTATTTCTAGAAAAGGGCTGCAGACAATGTAGACCAAAATTAATTTATTAACACCTTATTAGCAATTACAACTGCAGATTTGATTATTAAAACCTTTTAGGCTTTATTGCTTATTAGAAAGTGAGAGACCCATGAGCATTTTTGAATGGATTACAAACATTTATAACTTTATAACATTATTACCAAATAAAAAGGATAAATAGAAATATTTCACAATCTGGAATTTGTTCTAGTTAATGGCTCATAACGGATCTACAAAGCATTGGTTAATTATTTATTCACCCATAATAAAGCCATTAGATACAACTTGTAAGCCCTTTATGACGGGTGCCTCATTAGAAACAACAACAACAAATCTGTGTAACATGTTTCATGACATTTGAAAATCCCATGATAATCCATCCCATAAAATATCCCATATTTTAACAATGACAGACAATAATTCATAATGAAAACGTTGCTGTTATTCTGCGCCTTGAGCATATATCTTGGCAGTAGTTTCACTCACCTTCAGGCCGCGATCATATCTCCTGGCTTTGGAGGTCTCCCCTGCAGTCTTGGCGTTTTGTAAGGCCGTCTTGTACATGGCTGCTCTCTCCTCCAGGGTGTGTTGGAGGCTGCCGGGCGCAGCTGAGGAGACCTTTACTTCCTGCTGCTTCACCAAAACAACAGGCAGGAACTGTCAACACATTACCTGCAAACAGCTGGTAAATCTATGCTAGGTCAAGAAATACTAGCAGGCAGAACTGTGGGTTGAGAACATTAAGTATTTGTCACAGATAATTAACAGGAGGAAATATTTCTACATATCTATATCTAATCTTTAATCACTTTTTTAGAATACTAGGCACACAAAGTATTCAAAGTATTTCAAGTAGACCGAAACACAAGTGGGATAAATATCAGGAAATGTGTTTACAGGAATGCAAAGACTTACCAGAAAGACTGAAACACCTCAAGTGCATCTATTCTACCAGTCACATTATCCAATAAACAACTATTGTTTGGAGATACAGATATAAAATCCAAGGTGATTTAAGATAAAAATAGCAGAAGGCAACAAGGACAAATACATCAGCTCTTTCCTGTTACCGGCAACGGCCAAAATGTTCCGTCATTTGACATGTTTTTTGGTGGCCGGTGGTGTCAATTACAAGGCTGGCAGAGATCAACATGTATTGTACCTGCGGCGGTGGGGACTCTGGCGTTTCAGCTTGAGAAGATTCTGCAGTGGCAGAGGATGTGGAGGAAACAGCTACGGCATCCTCAGCCTCCCCCTCACCCACCACTTCCTGTAGCTCTGCCTGATGGAGGAAAAATACAGCAACTGATCAACAGCCAAATTTGATTGTTCATATGCAAGGCTGGATTTCAGAAGTGCAGAGTGTGAGACAAGTTTTCCATTACCCGGTTTGGTAAAACATGCAGTTGTTTGACAAGTTCTGTACATCAACATGTGTGGATGAAATTACAGCCCTACAAATCAATAAATCGACAACTATTAATAGCCTAATTAAATGTATGACCTGTAAAACTTTCTGGCACACGTTGTTATCATAGTTACTGTGGTCTTTGTAGAGGCATTTCTCCAACATTACTTTACACAGAACATACAACATGCATAACAGGTCAGGTTGAGTTATGCTCCTGCTCCTGATGTCTGGATTGGCTTTGTACAGCTACTTCAATTCATTCCAGTATATTTAAAACATGTGTCTGGTAACGGCCTACTTTGTCCAGAACCTTGAAATCTAAGCAGCCACAAACCCTGGCATGAGAGCAGAAAATTCACACAACACCAACCAATAGATCTTCATCATCTTCCAGGTTACTGTCATCTTCATCCTCATCCACATCTCTCATACACTCGTCAGCCATTCTTGTGATGTCTTCCATGGGCAGCGGACCTACGACACAAACACGATGCCATGCATCCAACTGGGTTTGTATGTGAGATCAACAACACATATCACACTGTAATGTAGTAATAATGTAAATGTCTATAGTGTCATTAGTGGCTCCAGTGTCCAAATAATTAGCATAACAACTTCCCCAGGATAATAGATATGCAGAAACATTTCTTTGTCATGTTGTTGCAGGAGGTTTTCAGCAACTTAGACGAATCATAATATGGCCAAAAGTATGTGGATAAAAGAATCCTCCCAAAGGACTCGCAATACTGTTATCTGCTGTGTTGACGGTGTTAATTCCTCTAAGAGCCAATGTGGGCTTGTAACGTCACACTTTTTTTTTAATTGTAATAAAGAAAAAAAGAATTAAAAGGAGCAGATAACAGTGCTGTGAGTCCTTTGGGAAATAGAAATAACACTTTGGGGAAAGGCCTTTCCCATTTCAACATGACAATGCCCCCGTGCACAAAGAGAGGTCCATGAAGAAATGGTTTTCCGAGTTTGGTTTGGAAGAACTTGACTGGCCTTTACAGAGCCCTGACCTTAACCCGATCCAAAAACTTTGGAATGAACTGAAACGCTGACTGCGAGCCAGACCAGTGCTTTACCTCTCTAACGCTGTTGTGGCTCAATGGGAGCAAATCTTGTGGAAAGCCGTTGCAGCAGAGAGGAGGTACAGTATATGGGTGTAAAGTTCTAGCCTGATAATGACTGAAAAAAATCCTGAATGTAGGCAGTGATTTCGAGGTCTGGATCCAGGCTAGTAATGCTCGTTGTCCACATACTTTTGATCATATAGTGTATAAGAGCATGACCGATAAATCAGCTGATATTAGCTCATTGCAGATGTCGATGTCACTGGTGGACTCAGGGGGTGCCCCCATATACGTAAAAACGCAGCTAAAGTGCCCTCTTGGATGCCCCTATGGTAGATAAGGCATGATAAAGTGCCCTCCAGTGGAGAAAATGTAATAATGTGCTTCTAGGATTCCCTTAAAGTGGAGAAAACGTGAAGAAGCGCCCTCCAGGGTGCCCTTTGCATGGAGAAAACGCAACGCAGTGCCATGTAAGCTGCTGTTTCACCATCAATGCATCACTACTTTCTCTGCGCCGGTGCCCCACCGCATGCAACCTTTTATTTTGTTCGCCCCAGCCCCTCAGACAGCCTGAGTCCACCACTATTGGGCGTATATCCAAGCCGATAAGTGACAAGAAACTTAAGTATGGAAATGCCAAATATGTTTTGAGTGACCCCGTGTCCACCAGAGAGTAGTAACAAGTTTATTTTTCTACTGTAAAATGTCCTGCCCTGTACATTTCTTGTTTGCAAAAAACTAACTTAAGGGAACCATATCATCATCAAATTGTATTTATGTTATGGGTTGTGTAAAGAAAATTAAAATGGGCCTGTATCGATCTGGCTATGCTGTGACTCGGACATGGGGACAACACACCTACAAGTGAAAAGCTCTTCAGACCCTGTTTAGAGGGGTTGTTTACAGGATTGTACATCACAACCACTGCACTCACTTTTCCCCTTCTGCTTGGCTCTTCCTCCTGCAGCAGCTTTATTTCCAGTGATAGCAGCAAGTTCAGCCTCCAAGTCCGGGTCGTCCAGATTCCCCTCCATACCCATCATCATCTCCTCAGGGTCCAGGTCTACGAACAGACCCATCTGAAACCAGGAAGTAAAAGATAAAGTTCACCAGAGAAAACGTTACAATAAACATCTTGCCGGTAGCGTTTATCTAACTTTATCGGTGTTGCTGTTACCTGCTTGGCTGCAGCAGCACCCTGGCCTTTGGGCTGCGGTGCTCTCTTCTTTTTACCAAACATGTTGTTGCTGTTTAACAAGCCCCTAAGCGACTCTCCAGTGATCCAAACTACACATACAAACACAAACACATAAAGAAAATCTGTCTCCAGTTGTGTAATGTCATCGGTCTGATCGCAGTGAGTTAGTTAAAATCATGTGAGCGGTTGTCAGGTGGCTCCCAAACAGACAGCGAGCGGATAACGAGCTGCCAACTGACGGCAACGTTAGCCGAGCAGCTAGCTGTTAGCTAACCTTGTTTCTTGCCTCTAACTCGAAAAGTTTGTTTAGGAGCAAGAAGACGACTGTTGCTGTCACCGGTAGCGAGCATTTAGGAGAGTTTTATCTAGCTTTAAAGGCGTGTGTCTTTACCTGCTCGTTCAGTTCACTTTATCGGGTAGTTTTCAGAGAAACGTTTCATTTCTGTGGTTTGACATGGTAATGGATTTGTTTGAGTACGCATGCGCAAAGCAAGGGAGCGTCCGGGCTATTTAAAGGTTTATCCCTGAGTCATGTCTGCCAGGCAGCCCTGACTCCCTTTGTAGTGAATAGATAAAATGCACAAATAAACAGCACAAAGTATCCAATTAAACTGAGAAATAAATCTATAAACGTGTAATGAGTTCCGTCGTTCTGGTTTCATCTATTGCTTTTGTGTATATTATGTATTTTATTTCTTGTGGTATTTTATTTCTCTTGTTGTGAAGCACTTTGTACTTTGTTTTGATAAGTGCTCTATAAATAAAGTTTTATTATTTATTATTATCATCTTTTACTTTCATCTCATGAAGTTTTATTGTCATCAGCATGGGAAACACCTGAAATGAATGTAAATATACAATGACATTCTTGTACCAAGGCACTCTAAGTCTAAAACACTGCAAATCAAACATTTAAATATACAATATACAAAAATGTGTCATTGACATATGATGTCTAACTATATACATAGCATACATTGTGAGTACTGAAAACTAAGTGCAATTAATTAAAAAGCACACAAAATGATTTGAAATCTATATTTCATCAGCAGGATGTATATTTTGACTGCAGAAAAAAAGTTGATCGAGAATTCACAGAATAACGTCATTTCTAAATTTACTATCAGAATTACAAGAATAGAGTCAGATTTCAGAGAACAAAAAAAATACATTAAAATCTTAAAAATTAAATATTCTGAGTATTTCAGATTTCTGGCTTTATTAGGCTAAATCAAGATATTATTATATCTTTTTGAAGTCAGAATTCTGGAACAAGTGCTGCCAAACATCTTTAATGAAGCTGTAAACACTTTTTTCTTCCTTCTCCACAGTCATTTGTTGCCCAGTTGGCCAGTTAATGGTGCTGGCAGCTAACTAAGGCAGTGCCAAGTTGTTGTTTTTGTGCTGCATTTTTGTGTAAACAGAAATAATACCTGGAGTGATAATGACTTATGGTAAAAAAAAAAAAAAACTGGAACTTTCAGTTTCATTTCAGCTCTAGATGACAGAAAGTCTCTTCTTCTTTTCCTTTCGGCTGCTCCCTTTCAGGGGTCGCCACAGCGAATCATGTGCCTCCATCTAACCCTGTCCTCTGCATCCTCTTCACTCGCACCAAATAACTTCATGTCCTCTCTCACTACATCCATAAATCTCCTCTTTGGTCTTCCTCTAGACCTCCTGCCTGGCAGCTCCAACCTCAGCATCCTTCTACCAATATATTCACAGTCTCTCCTCTGAACATGTCCAAACCACCTCAATCTGGCCTCTCTGACTTTATCTCCGAAACATCTAACATACTGGCTCATAATAACCACACTAGACAGTCATTAACCAACTATGATGCTTTTTTGTTTTATCTTCCTAAATCTTGTGAACTATCTGGCTTAATTTCACTAATAGGAGAATAAAAATGCCAACACTGATTTGTAAACAAAGGAAATTTTATTTACTCCATAATAGTATACAGAATAAGACAGATAAATGATTAATAACAATCTATATTCCTTTCATGATATCAATCCAGATCAGGAGGTTAAGGCTCGCTCATCATAGACGTTTAGTGCAACAAGAGAACCTGATCCAGATTTGCCTTAGGTTTATACTGCATAGGAATGAAATCAAAGTGTAACACAAGTTGTAAATTTAAACGTAAATGTTGTACATGACAGCTGACAGCTCAGGTGGTGTAATTTTATAAATCCCTGTTGTTGCTGCTGAGCAGTTTTGGGTAGGACGTGCCGATGGATCGCCCGTTCCGATAGACAACCAGCTCCAGCATGTACTCATCCACCTTCACCACCACAGACGTCATCTTCTCCGACGACATGAGGAAGATGATAGTGAAGAGAGCAACCTCAAACTCCGGACTGACGCCAATGAAGGAGCCAGCAACTGGCTTCACCAAGCCTTTCCAACTGAACTGCAGGTTCAGGACATGGTCATCTTCATCAGGCTATAAAACAATGATGAAAAATTTCATTAGGGAACTCATACATTTATTTGCTGTTCAGTAACAGTACTAACAGTTATATAGTATTATTATATAGTATTTAATTAAAGTGAATAAAATAATTCAGTTTGTACAGAAAACCAGTGTGTTCGGTATCTTCTTAATGCATACGGTGAGTACTTTCTTACTGTAGATTTGTTGTCTCTTGCTTTGTAGCCTTTGTAGTCAACATGGTTGTGTTTTTCCTGCAGGTAGAACTGGACCCAGTTGTGAAGACCCAGGACCTCACAGCCGAACTTGGTTTCTCCCACAAACACATGTTCAAATCCACAGGAATCCTCACTATAATGAAAAACGACAGCACACGTTCGTAGGTGGGTTTATTTAGTCTCCATGTATGCCCTCATTCATCCTGAGACCAAGTCCCTTTAGAGCTTTATTTCCTCTTATCTACTGTGTTTGCATTGCCGCGAAGATAAAGGATGAAAACACTAAAAGGGTAACACAACCTGCAACTCTCCTTTAAAGAAACAGTTGAATATTAAGTTAAACATCAACACAACAACCCATCCACTCAGATTTATTCTTTTATTCTTGACCTTGGAACAAGTAGTGAAACATAAAAAAAAGGGTTAACTCCGCCTACTACCTTTTTTTGGAACTGTTGTCAGCTGACAACTGAGCAAAACTCTATTAACTGAAGACCGTGAGATGTGGTTAAAAGCTCCGGGAAAGCTAGTAAGTGGACCTTGAGTTATTTATTCATTTTTTTGTCAAAGATTTATTCTTCAAAGTCTCAAAACAGGATTACTACATGCAGTAACTATAACTTAACATTAGCTTAAAAAAAGAACGTAAAAATAGAAAAGACAGAGCAAAACAGGGTTTAACTGTAGATTTGTTGTATCACTGTATGTATTCATGTGTATATTTTTAGATTCCTTATTGATTCTTGAGAAGGAAATTCATCTGTCATCCATGTCAGCTAATTGCAGGAAAGCAGTCCCGAATCTGGTATTCTGTAGATGTTTAAACCTGTGCTCTTACTGCTGACCTCCAGGATCGTCTCTTTGAGCGTTACAGTAGCGCCCCCTGCTGTTATCTTGAAACTCACCCTCCACTCCTGTCCCTGTGGTAGAGGCGGAACCAGATGTCATACAGCTGTTTCTGGAACTGTGCAGGGTCTGATGGTGACTGCCCCTTCCCGACCAGATACTTGTGAGCACACTATTTAGAAAAAGAAGAAAAAAAAATAAACATACAGTACGATGACATTTCAGGCTTCCAAGTGAAAAATAGGCTCAAAGAACAGTACAGATGAACAGTATGGTGCATGGAGTTTGTCAGGCTACTCAACTCAGCTTTTATAGCACCTTTCATACAAACATGTAGCCCAGAGTGCTTTACATAGTAAAATTACGCAGCACAAACAAAAAAATAAACATTTTGTAAGACTTAAATTTACAACAATAAAACAATAGTGTTAAAAGTCAATGCATAAAACTCAATAGAATAAGAATAAAATAAACACCAAGCATAAAAATAATGTAAGAAACAACTTTACTCCACATTAAAAGCCAGATTAAAAAAGACAGAAAAGCCTTTAATTTCCTTTAAAAATACAGAGAGAGGTTGCCTTCCTAATATCCAGAGGCAGCGAGTTCCACAGTTTAGGGGCATAAGAACAGAAGGCACTTTCACCGACACGATTACGTTTGAGACTAAAAGTTCAGTTTTGACCTTGGAAATAGTGAAAATATTTGTAACTCCAAGGTCAAGAATTAACTTTTAAGCCAACGCGGACGAGAAGTCCTAAAAAAAATGGATATTTGAACAGCGACTCCAACTCCACGCTGGGCAAACTTGCTGAGGAAGATCTTGTGATAAGCGTAAAAGCTCCAGAGCAGCTACTAGACTGACTTTGTTTTGAGATTGTTTTGTTAACCAGAAATACTTTCGACTATTGAGCAGAAAATATAGAAAACTGCATAAAAAATGTATACTATGTAATAGAAAGAAAATTTTAAAATACAGTAACAATGTTGTCCACAAACACTAGTTAAAGTTACAGTATGGTATTTTTTATCTTGTGATAGCATACGGTATAAAGTTGAACCCATTCTATCAGTTTAGAGTCTCCAGTGTTTCCTCTAAAATGCTTCTTGTTATGGTGGCAAAGCCTCCGAAAAACAAAACATCACGTTAAGACAAACATTTTATGGCCAGGTGACTGATTTCACCTGTAACTAAAATCATCATAAAAAGCTGTCACACAGTTGAATACATCAGCGGCAGTAAATAATGCAGGCTGATGCCTGGTTTTCTAGGAAGTCATCTTCAGGTTAATTTCAAATCCCCCTTAAACTTGTCTGACAACAGCTTGAAACTCTGTCAACAGGAGAGTAAACAGCTGCTGTGTAGGATCAGTCTGTTGTTTGTTAGGTGATGACAGATGTGTTAAAGAGAGGACTCCCTCTCTCACAGCTACCGCACCTTCATGACATCGGTCTCCATTATGGAATCGATAAAGAGCCTGTTCTCTTTAAGCTCCTCCGACGTTACTGTCTCTGATAAACCTGTGGACGCCTCATAGTTGTCCAGCAAGCTGATGAAATCTGCATAAAAAAAAAAAAAAAAGACATGTGCTTGTTAAAAATGTAGGTGGTTCTAGCAAAAGAAAAGCGTGATGGAAAAAAATGACGTGAACTGCTACTTACGTGCAAATGTCTTGATACTCTTGAGTTTGGCTTCGTTGACATATGTGAAGAGCGGAGCCCTGGCCATGTCTCTGGCAGAGTTACTGCCCTGAGCCACATAACCTGCCCTGCCCTGAATAACACACATGCAAACACACAGACAGACTTCAGCGTGTTGTAACTGCAAAAGGCAGGAAGGTTATTCCGACCATTCCTTGCACAATCTCAGTTTTGGGCTGATGGTTGGACAAATAAAGCAATTTAAAGACGTCACCTTGTGCTCTGGGAAACTGTGATAAGCATTTTGCACTTTTCTGACATTTTAACGAATAAATGATTAATCGATCATTCAAAAAATGTATTGTCACTCAATGTCGATTCTGAAAATAATCATTAGTTCTAGCCCTAATATATGTTATGAGCATTACAAAATATACATAGTACTGTAAGAGGCAGTGTTTGTATGTTTTATTTTTCACTATTTTCTGACATAGAAGTGAGATGATGTCATTTATATTGCTATCCTGAAGTCTGCCCTTTAAGTTACGATGATGATGATGATGATGATGATGATAAGATGCCTTTTTCAGCCAAACCAGCGGCGTGGCTCTAGGGATGGCAATGTTGGTCTGTCTGAAATGAGCAACTACTGGATGGATTACCATGAAACTTTGCACGGTCGTGGTTCCCTGAGGAATTATGAATCCTACTGACTTTAGTGATCCCCTGAGTTCCTCAAGTGCCACCGTGCGGTTCACATTTGTATTTTCAGTCAAATGTCTCCACCATTACTGGGTGGATTTCCATGAAATTTGGCACATTTGACATTCATGTCCTGCTCAAGATCGTAATACATCTTTGATTCCCCATCTTTCATCTAGCGCTAATTAGCAAATGATAGCATGCTAAGATGGAACACTACCTGCTAAACATCAGCATGTCAGCATGGCCATTATGAGCATGTTAGCATGCTGGCAATAGCATTTAGCTCTTAAGTACAAGAGACAGAGACATTAGCGTAGGTGTAGCCTCTTAATCTCGTTAGTTATTATGTTATAGCTAATGTGTATTATGATAATCTGTTGTTTATCTTTTGATGTCATAATGCCTCTTACCAAGGCTCCAGTAAACTGCGCTAACAGCTACCTGGTGGAAGTTGAATTCTCTGTGATGTCATAACACAGAATGCGCACAACATTCTGTTTGTTTTGTCACAGAACGCCAAAGTTCCATGCTTGCATTCTCTTCGTACATTCCATCTGCTGCAGGTGACACTGCACTGTGACTCCCGTCCAGATGTTGGTTTGCATGTGTCTCTGAGTGTTTTGCATTGCAGAGAGGCGACGACGGCAGACCTGCGGTACTGACCTGGAGGGAAATGATGTAATCAGTCCCCGGCCTGAGGCGGTTGGTATCCAGGCGCCAGATTTGGTTAAGCACCTCAGTGAGCTCCCGGTTGGCCTGATGTTGACTGTGAGAAGGAAAAGGAAACAAATGCAGTGCATCAAATAAAGTAGCAGTGGTAGACAGCACACGAATGGTGCAACAGAATGAGTCTGTTTCTGACATTGAAATGTGCATTTTGGAATCTGCTCAAACTAAAAGATTTCCAAGAGGATTTTTTTTCAGTTTCTGTTCTTCAGAGAGAGACTTCAGAGACAACAGGCCTTTTTCACAGCAGACATTTTGACTTGTCACAGTGGGAAAACCACAGATGTTACTAATAACATGAATGATGGCTCTGTTCTGTTCAAATGTCCCAGCGACAGCCATGGCAGTGAGCCAGCATGCACAAGACCAGGACCCTGAAGCTAAAGCAGCTAAATGGAATTCAGCCATCATTCACTTTATTATTTACACCTGTGCTTTTCCTCATGTGACATGTGTTCTGTGAAAAAGGCTTATTCTTTGGGCTAAAAGGTTCAAAGGTTAACATATTTTCTCCATTCACAGAAATTGTTAACCGATGTGTGATAACCTTGAGTTTGGAAGAGTTCCCTTTTATTACCGCCACTGCCCTTTGATGAGAACGTGTTGCTTGATTAATTAATTCAGATAACAGTAGTCAACAGGAAGTTGCTGTAATATACCAATCCAAAACCTTCCTTGTTTCAAACTGAATTTTTAACATGTTTCTTGTTTGTTATTCTGGGCCATTTATGTATGAAGTACTGTATTTGATAGTATAATAATAGTATAACATTGTCTGGAAGTTAAGGGTCAGTTCACCCAAATCACAAACAGTTTCCCCCCTTCCCCATAGTTGTGTCTAGCTGGAAGTTTTGGTTTTATTTGATTTTGAGGCAGCAGAAATCTCAAAACCTCTACAAATAAAACCAGACTACAGTATCTGCAAGGCTAAGTACCACTAAAGGGAAAGAGGAATAATGTTTTTGTGATTTGGATGAAATTACCATTTCAAACAAGTACAGCTAGAATTATATCCCAGTGTTTAAAACGCTAGCTTGTCTAATCAAGAGCTGAACAACTTAAAAATGCGTTGAATATTACAACTTTTAAGTTAGAGTGCAGCGTAAATATTATCCGTAAAAACATAGTTTGTGTGTGTGTGTGTGTGTGTGTGTGTGTACATGCCTGCTGGGACACGCATGTATCCATACAGGTGTTTTTCCTAAAGTGTATTAAAATAATTTCATGGTTTAAAAGTCCATGATGATTTCAGAGCTGGGATTTCCTACTGCAACTGAATGCACAGTTAACTGCTGTCTCCATAGAGACACCACTCAAACTCCAGGTCATTACTCAAAGGGTGTAATCCCTATCGCCTAGATAAACGCTGAATAATACCAATAATGTATGAAAGCTCATCCTTGCACGGCTTTTGCAGAACCGTCTTAACCAGCAAAGCAAAGCACTTTGCTGGTCAGTTCAGCCATACCAAGCTGGCCAACCGGCAAGACTAGTCTGGTCTGTGCTGTGTGTTTTTTTCATCAGGGACGAATATCACTGAAAAGCTTCTCTTTCGCTGAGACACATGAATATAAGTAGCTAGCTAAAGATAAGCAGGACTATATCTTTCCAGAATGATTTTCGAGAAACAATTATAAAATGGCTAATATTCTGTTTGTTTTCACAGAAGGGAGGTTTTCTGTAGCCTCATCAGTTCCTTCAGGGACCCTTTTGAGTTATTAAAGGATCCTCCAGGAGCCCCCAAAGGTTCCTTGAGGCTCTCCTAATTCTAAGAGCATGTTAATAAAAGGGTCTAGGTGCATGTAAGAACTGAATGATCAGCCCTACATTACAACCTAGCCAACGTTGCAAGGGGAAATCACCTGTGCACAGCTGTGTAGCAGCTGGAGGCCTTCTGTTGTTTGTTTTGTTCCCTGTCTTGCTCCTGGTGTTTTCTTTTGTTGGACAACACAATGTCAGCATAAAACAACAGCCAGGCCAGTGGGGAACACCTTGGCTCCGTATAATGACCCCATTCATTAAGTTACAACTGCATGGCTCTAAACGCAGGTTGCAACATGAAACAGACCAAAAAACTAAACTTCCAGACGCGGTTTTTGGACGCTTAACTTAAAGCTTTTTATGTGTTTCTGCGGGGCTTCGCTTCTTCTGCAACAGTGACGTTAAAAGGATCGCCACACACACACACGCGCACACACACACACACACACACACACACTGCTCGTCTCTCGCGCTCTCTGTTTAGAGACAACTGACAAATACGTGAAATAAGTTTGTAATTTAAAATACACAATCACAAACAGCAGTAATACTGTTTCTAATTAATATGGCAGATCCTGATATTTTATCATGTGGGAGGGGGGTCGCTCCAGGAGAACAGATCATTTATATCATATATATTATCAATTTATATGGTTTATAACAGATTATCAGTGTTTTCTTGACAGATTCGCTCGCGGCACGCGGACAAAAACAGACGAAACTATCGCGGCGCGCGCTGAACGGCCCCGCGGGTTAACATGGGCGCAGAGAGGCAGCGGGCGTCGCTTTGGGGGCGCTTGGCAGCGCTTCCGCGTCCTGTGTGTCCCGACTTGGAACAAAAACAAACACGGGATTCAGGGTATAATGTGAGACCATGATCAGTTGCTTTCATGTGTTTAGCCTATCGGCTCCAAATCATCTTCACTGTATTCTTCAAAAAGTGACAATGCCATTATAAGTATATATATATATATATATATATATATAAAAAAATCACAATAACTGCCGCACCCACAGAGCAGATGTTGGTCATATTGATAGAAAAAAAAAAGTCGAGTATGAAGCAAGTGACAGGAAGAAGCACATGATACAGAAACTTCTCTGTTCTTAATTTAACCAGGGCACGGCTGCGAGTATCACAAGGGAGAACAGCTACAGGCTGTTAATGCAGCAGATGCTGTTTATAGTCGACGATGTCCTGTTTGTTCAGTTGTGTAATTCTTCCCACTGATCACCACCAGACCCGAGCTGCACTCACATGCAAACAACAGCCCCTGACTCTTAACGCACAGCGTCCACACATCCGCTGCACAAACCTGAAATGTTCACTGAGGACAGATGTTTTGTCTGAAGCAGAAGGACACTCGTGTTTTGGAAAGGAACAGGAAAAACAAAACCTACAAACCAGTATTTGTTCTCGAGATTACCATCAAGAAGAACCCTGAGAAGCATCATGTTACAGTGTCGTTAATGTTTATGTCAAATATTCTTAAAACGGTGTCGCCACTCAGGTGATACTAAACATGCACAATGCAGGTACTGATGAAACGATGAGCTGCGTTATTCTGACGTATCGCTGTTATTTCTCATCCAAGACTTACCCCTTTGCCATGCTTCCGATCAGCGTAAAAAGTTACTACGACTTCTCGTCCTCTCACAAAACACCGTTTCATGCAGTTATCTGGGGCGTCAATCATGACGTTTCCAAGGGAACCGGCCAATTAAAAGACAGGAACACGCCCGCAGCCCTCCCATTCATCAGAAGGGCGGATCCAGTCCTGTGTTTGTGGTAATAACAGTGGGCTCACTGTGAGTAAAATGTGCTTTTCATGGAGGAAAACTCGTTATTGCAGGAGACAGAAACACTTTGTAGTGAATTTTAATAAACGTGTCTTAAAAACAGTTATTAGATTGTAATGTCTGCATCCTGAGTTATAGCAAATTAATAAAAAATATTAGGCTATTTTGCTAGAAACAGCTAACATAAAGGCCTCTGGACTGAAATGTCTTCTATATGAAACTTGTTATAACAAGGGTTAGGATCAGGGTATCTATCATTTATAAATGGAAAGCTATTGTTGTAACTCTAAACCCCTGAGCCTAACCATTAACCCACAATTTAATATTCAAATGTATTTATATTTAATTATATTGCGTAATTTCAGTGCAAATGTATGTTATGTAAAATTAAAAGCTTTTTTCAGATTCACCAATTTATTATATTTAAACACGTAAAAAAAATATACACCTAATTATTCTGGTGGCACACCCAAGGCTCCGCAGTAATCTGGTTCACTGTCATGAAGATGCCGATTTTCGCCTTTTGTTTCACTTCATCATCGTCCTCTTCCGCTTTTGAGGTGTTATATTTTAAGAATTCCAAGAAATAGACATTTGAAACGTTACACATCATGAAAATTGTGGAAGTCAATGCAAGTCAAGCCCTGCCAAGTAAAAAAAAAAAAAACCCTGCATGAGTGCATGACGCTCAAACGAAATTGCTTTCACGACACCGGCTTTTATTTTGAAAACCAGTTTCTGCCAGATGGGAGGAAGTAGACTTTTGCGCAGGCGTAAAAGCTGCACACGTTATTTTGGACTTGGACGTGGGTTTATTAAAAACAGTCAAATATAATCATGTGTAAATAGGTTCACTACACAGTTTTCGTTGTTTATTGTCTCGGTGTTTCTTATGTAGGTCTCCGGTTGGCCTGTTAGTAGCTGTTGCTCAAACCAGGCGACAGAATTCAGACAGAAAAAGTTTTAAGAAAGCTAACTAGCCAGCTAGCTTAGCCCTCTGTAGCTTCAAGTGGCAGCATGGCAGCTGTACTGGAGCTGATTGCTGGGAGCTACGAGCAAATCGCCTTTGGTTACCGAGTGAAAACCGATGAGAAAGTAAGTTAAAGTGTCTTATTTTGTAGTTGTGTATATTTGTTAATGTCAGAGACTGGTGTGCGTTGTATTTTCTGTCCACTGACACTAAACTGAACTGTCAGTGCAACAACCTGTGTGTAATACTATGATCAAAGGTTTAATGTTTTTTTAGGATGATGATGATCAGTCTAACCTCTGTTTTTTTTTTAATGGATTTGGTGATTTGTTCCCCTCAAACTGGCACTCTCAGAAACGTAAATCCCATGTCTTTCCTCGCGGTTTCAGCATTTAAGTTATTGCAGAGAGTCATCAGTTACCAACAGCTTCATGTATTTTGGTTTGTCATGCAGGAGTGGACAGCCAAGGCAAACTTCACACATCACGCCCACACAGCATCCATATCAGCTGTGGCAGCCAGTGAGAGGTTTGTTGTCACAGGAAGCAAAGATGAGACGATACAGCTGTACGACATGAAGAAGAAAATTGAACACGGTGCTTTGCTGCATCATGACGGTGAGTGTCTCAGGTAGATCTTCTGTTTGACATCAAGTTATGTATACTGACTAAATGTACAACGTAGAATGAGTAGCTGTGGCTCAGTGGCCTTAAGATTTCTGGTTTGATTCCCACAGAGGCATCCTAAAGATGTTTAATAATGTCCGTAGCCTGTGGTAACATTCAAGTCCTTTAACTTTGTTCATGAAAATATCAAGGATGCAGCAGAGCGAGAGGATATATGGATGGTGAGAAAGGACATGGATAAACACAACAAAATTAATTTAAATCTCCACATAAGATTATGATCTTAAGTAGAAAAGAAGCATGATTTAGAGATCTTGAGGAAAACTGCTCCATTATTTTGTGAACCTGACATCCAATTTTGATGCGATTTGTTAGCTTGTTACAAAGTCACAGTAAATATTACTTATGTGTCCTCTTTGACCTCAGGATTTAGTTTTACTGTAACACGTGCTTTTTTAAAAACATTTTCATTGATGTGGCTTGTCTGGGATTTTCAGGTTTTGGGTTTCTTAGGACCCTTCAATCCCATTATTTATTTATTTTTGTTGGAAATGGAATCCAGTTGCTTTCTTTCTTCTCTCCCATCTTTCATGCCAGGTTCTCCTGAGCTTTTCCTCATGATTTTCTTTGCTGCTGGAAGTATAAAATATATCACTGAACAATTGTTAACTTTTTACAGTTTGTCAATCTGTAAAAAATTTAAACACACTAGCATGTGGTCTGCACACCTGACCCAAACTTCCCTGTATTCCACAGGCACCATCACCTGCCTGGAGTTTTATGGGACGTCTCATTTACTGAGCGGAGGAGAGGATGGACTCGTATGTGTGTGGAGCACGAAGAAGTGGGAGTGTCTGAAATCCATCAAAGCTCACAAGTAAGCACACAGAGAGATGCGCTGCAGAAGCACCGAGATGGTTGTCGTCTTGTCTTTTGTTGGATGGGACGAGTCAAAGTAACTTGCTTAATCCTCTCGTTTTCCTCAGAGGCCACGTCACATCGCTCTCCGTCCATCCATCTGGGAAACTTGCACTTACAGTTGGGACAGATAAGACTCTCAGGTAAAATTCACAGCTCTGCTGGAAAGTCTGCGAGGCAGATGGTTAATTTAACAGGGAATCAAAAATGACTGTTGGCTCTTTTTATCCCTTTTAGAACATGGAATCTAATTAACGGAAGATCAGCCTTCATCAAAAACATAAAACAGAGTAAGCCTCCTCCTATTTGTGCTCAGTATGTTGATTTTAAAGTTAAGGAATGGACTGTTTAAGTTCTTTTAGCATTATTAGTATGTTTGAAATGACTTGAACCTCTCTTTCCCTACACTTTTAACAGATGCACACATTGTCAGATGGTCTCCAGACGGAGATAAATATGTGGTTGTGGTGGATGACAAAGTGAGCATCTACGAGCTGGAGACGGCCTCTGTGACAGGAACAATTACAAACCCCAAGAGGATCTCATCCGTAAAGTTCTTAAATGTGAGTCCTCTGACTATGACTCTGAGAAACATTTATAAATGATATCGGTTGAGATGATTGGGATCTATATATATCAGAAGATATATCAGTGATAAGCAACATTAGAATAAGTTTAAATAGATGATGAAATCCTGCTTGTTTTTCAGAACTCCATCCTGGCCGTCGCAGGAGACGATGAAATTGTGAGGTTATGTGACCTGGAAAAAGAGAAATGGGTGTGTGAGTTTAAGGCGCATGAAACCAGGTACATTCATAGTGTTTTTTACTTCACAGATCCACCACAATGTATGTCTGAAAGTTATTAGGTGCAGGTGTTTTTCAGTATGTATTAAAGGTATTTGGAGCTGCATTTCTAAAAAGATATGTCTGATGCTGCGAAGAGAACTGGACTTGTCTTTGTAAGAATTGTATGAAACTTACTGATATATTTTATTGTTATATATTAAAACTTATATCAAAATATCTTCATTTAGCAGACACACGTTTATTTTACATCTCATGTCATATTGGTGAAAAGTAAGCGAACAAACCTACATCCTGTGTTGATTTCAGAGTGAAAGCGGTTGACAGTTTCATTATGGAGGATTACTGCGTGATGGTGACGGCTTCAAACGATGGCTTCGTGAAAATGTGGAAACTCCATCTAAAAGAGGCACGTCTCTAGTTTTATTTATGAACATTTGATTTGATGAAGCCATTTACTTGTAACTTCAACCGAATTCCATAAACATTTACATTTGCAGTGACAGTGTATGTGTTTAAAAAATAACATTTCCCTTAGTGTCATCACCCATTGACATAAATCTACTTTGCAAAGCAGAACGATAGTTATTTTTAAAAGTAATAGTAACACCTAAAAGAAGATATTCAGATATAGTCAGATAAGTAGTAAAAACGTCAGACATAATAAAAGCTTCTGTTACAAGAATAAAGTTATATAACAAGTCTGTTTAAGAAAATAAAACAAAGATTAGCAAAATGACACTGTTGCTAGCTGCCGAGCTGCTGTTGATCTAGCAATGCACTCCTGCTGTCCAACAGGAGCTGGAGTCTCCCACTCTCCTTGGGGAAGTGAACACAACCGCCAGACTGACGTGCCTGGCTGTGTGGAAACCTTCATCAGTGCAGCAGACCGCTGAGAAACCAGAAGCTGAGGCTACAACATCTAAAGGTAGTTGTCCTGCAAACACTGACTTTTGTTTCACTTCATCATCGTGTTAAAGAGATTTGAGCTATAGATATTAACGGGTACAGAGGCTGGTGATTTTGTTCTTTTTTTCATGTTGATAGGGATGCGCTGTAGGTGGTTCAGCTTTCTCCCACTGGAATCTAGATAAATAAAGTGCTTCTAGGTTTAACTTATTTTTCTGCGTCTATGTAACGCCCTCCCTCTGTTTGCTTCTGTCCACAGAGCTCGCTCGGGAGCTTTCAAAGACGAAGAGAGTCCGAATTGCAACAGAAGAAGTCATTCTAGAAGATGAGAGCAAACCCAAAAAGAAGAAAAAGGACGGAGGAAAATAAAACGGAAAATAATAATAATGTTTTATTATTCATGGACTGGTTTATGTCTGGACTTATTTGGTCACATATGTATTTGCTTTTTGTGGTTGCCACGGGGAGGTGATAAAGTACTGCTTTTAAGTGCAGATTGTATGAATATATTTGCTGTCAACACTGAAAAGAAGAAAAATGACAAATGGAAGTTGAGATGGGCAACAATAAAAATGTTTTATAATCCATGGACTGCTCTTTATCTGGAGTTATGTTGACAAACATGCATTTACTCATGGTTACCACAGGGAGGGGATAAAGCACAGCTGCTGGTTGTGTTTTTATTTGCTGTCTTTTAGCCAAGATAGTCATGAGTCGCTTATGAGGCGTAACTTTCTGCTTTTGGCAGTGTTCAAGACAGAGAGGATATAATGTAGTAAAAAAAATAATTAAAAACCGTTGCATACTTTATTTTGTAATTCTGCTATGTGGCACCGGAAGTGACGCATTCAGGGTAACATTCGGAAGTTGCTATGTGCAGGATGTGTGCTAGTTCAAACTCGTTTGTTTTATACAGTCTTTGGGTATGACTAGCTAATGTTTTAGATTGTTTTTAGTACGTTTGGTGTAATATTTTGCAGTACTTCTTCGCCATGTTTTAACAGTTTGACCGGTGACAAGCTGTGGTGGTAAATCGAGTACTCCAGCAGCACGTTTCTGGTTTGTGGACATGGCTGTAGACTGGATTGGGTTCAGCTATGCTGTTCTGGTGTCAGCAGGAGGAATCACAGGTTATGTGAAAGCAGGTAGGACACACCGACACATTTGGTATTTAGATGTAGACAGTGGCTAACAGTGGTGGTGGAGGAATTCAGATCCCTTATTTAAGTGAAAGTACTAATACCACACTGAAAATACCTTGTTAGCTACTGAACATTATAACCTTCATGAAGTTAGGGATGTTGTATTATAGTTAGGTGTACATGTACAGTATAACCCAGAGTTAAGTCAAGTTCACAGTCTTTTTGTTGTGGGATGTTAAAAGGCATAATCAGTTTAGTTTCTGAGTTAAAAAGTGGAGAGTTGAGAATTTAATTCAAACATTTCAAAATAAAACCTGTGTTTCCTCCGCAGGCAGCGTCACCTCTCTGGCCGCAGGGCTCCTGTTTGGCCTGCTGGCTGCAGTCGGTGCTTATCTGGCATCTCAAAATCCCACGAATGTCTGGCTTTCACTAGGTGAGCGAGTTTAGTTTGTTAAACTGTGACAGTCCAACTGCAGCTTTCACAAACACAAACTGTCTCCCTCCACTGAGGAAATGCAGGCACCTCGGGAGCTCTGGCTGTGGTGATGGGGCTGAGATTTCTCAACTCCTGGAAGTTCATGCCAGCTGGTTTAATGACTTTAGCAAGGTGATACACTAATTAAATTGTTCCTTTTCAGATTTTACTTTCCCTCTGACTGTTACAATATTATGCGCCATGTAGACCTTTGCTTTCGAAAACCTGAGACAAACAGAAATGAACACATTTACTTTTCAGGCCTTTTTCAGTCGTATCCTGATGTAAATGTTTTAATTTCTTTTCAGTGGACTGATGCTGGTGAAGATCATCATTGGAATGCGAAAGAAACCACGTAAATCTTGAAATGATCTAAAATACACCTTTTCTGTGTGTCTGTACGTGCCTGTATGTTTGACATTTAATTTGTGCTCCCACAGACTGTACATTCACAAACATTACCTCTGTGTGGTTTTCTATTACAGTCTGGTTCTGTATAAAATGTCATTTTAGAGAAAAGGGTCACTGGCCAGCAAAACTGATACAAGAAAAATCAAAAAAAAAAAGTTCTGTCTATCTTTGAAAGCAATTTTTATAAAGTTAGGTGATGCTTGTAGTTTGTAAATGTATATCTGCACTGTATATGCTGCTGTGAAATAATACATGCACCCACTTTAATAAAAAAATAACTACTTTATTTCATTTTCTAGTCTATTATATAAAAAATACTGACAGTAGAAGTCGTGGTACACTTGTACAACAATGAACAACATTTAATAGCATGGCAAATGTAACAACAGACTAGCAGGAAGCACTTATCCTCTGAAGGCTGTATTTCCTGGCAAAAGTGCAGTGGGGATTTTTCCCATGAGTCACTGGTGGAGCAGAGCAGACTGCTGTGCTACTGGTGGCCTCCGTATTTGGCAGTCCAGTCCACTCGTCCGTGCACTGGATGGATGTTTGTGCTCCTTGAAAAGGCGTTCTTTCCTGTAGCGCTGGCGCATTCTGGGAAATTCATCGTGAGGGAAAAGGAAAGTGTGTTTAGGCTTTTCTCAGAAAGTGATATCAAGATGCAATTCTTGAATTCGTAGTTCTGATTGTTTTTTTTGTGTGTGTGTGTGTGTGTGTGTGTGTTTTACCTTCATTTGAGGGCAACAGTTTATTTGAGGAGATCTTGCTCTTAGGTGGTTTGATTTTAGATTCAACTCTTAGATCAACTGCAAGAAAGTGGGTAAAAATACAAGTTGAAAGACAAGAAACTGAACAGATTCATCAGTTCAGGGTCTGATAGTGCTGGTTTAAAAAATTAAAACCCCTGCATCAGTGACAATCACATTTATAGTGACTCCTTTCTAACTCCAGGGGGCGTTTTGCTAAAGCATGATGGAAGAGAAAGTTAAAAGAAGTGTACTCGTGACCTGAACAAACTGCACTCCAAATGCAAAGATTAGCTTCCAGTACTGTCTGACCTGATTGGTACCAAGCAACACTGACCCAAGAAAGTCTGACTCAATGTTTATTCTGTCTGAGAAAATAAAAAAGTTCTCCGTTGTGACTCACTAGCTGAGGGGCCTCCTATCGGTGCCAGTGTAATCCTCTGTCTAGCTGCTCCTGTTTCAATCTTCTGAAAAGGTGACATGTATGTCTTGGTTGGGTTGTTGGAGCTGCTCGTGAAGGAGTCTAGAAGGGACAATGAAATCCATCACAGGTTGTGAATAACCTCCTTAAAACTGTAATCAATAATGTAAAACACTCCACTGATGTCTTTACTTAAAGTTACTTTTGCATTGCTTTAGCTTGAGAATTTTGAATATCACACAAAACAATTAATTATACTTTACAGACTAGTTTCCTTGTGGTCCTTTGTGTTTTGTGTCTTATACAGTATTTCAACAATGTCAATAATTTCCAAATGAAAGCAAAGTAGAGACACCTGTAATTCTGTGAACTGCTCCTAAATTTCGAGAGATACCTTTGGAAAGATCGAGAGCCTCCAGTGTTTTTTCTTTCAGAGGCTGCTTATCTGTAAGTTTAGGAAGACTAATGTCTAAAAACAAAGCACAACATAGGAAGAAAAGAGGACGGGTGAGTGGAGGAGGAAAACAACTGCAGAACACAATGAATAGGAAACATGAAATCTGAAGTGTACTTCGAGTTTTTCCAGCCAATGTCTTGTTTAGATATAATTTTACTCTGGCTGCTTCATACTCTCATAAACAGAAAAGCAATACATGCTTTTTGTGTGACGGTGACTCATGAATAATAAACAGTTTTCCTCTTTTCAGCACACTGATGCTGTAATTAGCTGCTGTAGTTACAAAAACTATTCACTCGCCCTGCCGTGGGATTGAGTGATAAAAACATTCAATCGTAAGGGAGTTGTTGGAAGCCGTTTCTAACTTTGTAGAACTTGAATGCCTCACATGATGACATGTTACTTGTCAAATTGTATTTTCAAATAATTAGAAGCATTTTTACACAACTTGGAATATCAGAAGATCAGATTGAGTTTGCTGCATCAGATCACAACAAAAAAAAAGGTAAAATTGCCAAACTTTTCAGATAAATCAACAAGGGTGACACTTCAGAATGAGTACTGTAAGTTTGATATATTTTCCAATACATTATGAATTACTAATAACTGCTGTTTGAGTGAGCAACTTTTATATCAACATGTAGTACAGGATAGGACAGGCAGAAAAAAGTATTTGCATGAAAATTTTGGCCAAATAAAAAATAGCCCTGGCCAGGTGACCCAAAAAAGTGAATTCACTCACTGGCATTGCATCTTGTGGCTACTCTCTGACTCTTTTACACTGTGAACTCTTCATATCGACGCACTACAGGTAAACATTCTCACACGTGTCCTCAAATCTTCCTTACCTTTATGTAAAGGGAACTCCAGCCCCTGTCTTCTGGTTAAACACGACCTGCCCAACAGGTTTCTGCAGACCGCCTGGCTTCCTGCGGAGGAGTTGTTTTTTGGATTTACGCCTGAAAAGGACAAACAGCGCAGAATGAACTCACTGTACCTGAGCCCAGATGCGATGGAACCATGCCATAATCAGATTTAGCGTGGAAAGTACAGTATGTACATTATTAGACTTGTGTTGTTTGTGGTTTGTTTTTAGTGTTTATAGTACAGTTTATTGCTTTACTGTGCAACTTAAGCAACATAAATAAAGTAACATAAAGAAATGTAAACCTAACACTCCTTGGGGAGGCAGAGGAACTCAAAGGTTTTGCCAAGGAAACCTGTACATTGTGATTTTTGTGATACAGTAGGTCATTCTTTCTCACCGGGCAGATATCTGGACTGGCGGAGGTAGTGCTGCTTGGCAGACAAGGTGGTGGAGTCAGCTCTGTTCAGCCCACTGTTGCTCGGCAGCTTTGTTACTGTATTGTTCTTTGACTCTGAAAATCTGAAAAGACAAAAACTTATTATTGCATTTTTTTCAAAACTGTGATGAAAACAAATCTTTTACATGAAAATGAAGAGGTCTAACCGACAGCCGGGCCCATCCGGTGCCCTGTCCTTCAGAGAGCTGATGGTGGGTTTTTTGGAGATGGAAACTCCAACGTCTGCATCCTCACCATCGTCCCAGCTGTCGACGGACTTGAAAGACGTCTGTCCCCATCGCCGGCGCCCTGTCCTTACTCCAGTTAACCTGTTCTCTGCTCCTGTGGGAGCCGCTCTTACAGGCTTTAAAATGAACATACAAAGTAGAAAAAAAGTTCTGTAAGCCCCAAGAAGGTCCCATTCTGACATTTAGAAGCTGTACCTGAGTGATAACCTACAGCCTGCCAGCTCATCAGTTGCCTTTTCGTGAGGCTGAGAGCTTCCTGCTGCCCCTCTGTCAGCGTGGTGGAACACATTGCTTGTTTTGTGCTTGGCTCCATGTTGTCCTGAGGTAGAATGATCTGCTGAAGGGGCTGGTGGAGAGATTGGCTGCAGGTCTGCAGCTCTGCCTGAGTCTTACTTGGCTCGCCGGACTCTAGGTCCGTCTTACAGAGGGACACAGGCTTTGTCCCTGCAGCCGCCTCGGACATCTTTGCCCAAGCCTTGTGCTGCGCTGAGTACTTAAGAGGAGCACTGAGCACCTGGCCGACATGAAAGTATGGATACCGTAGAGCCTGGAACAGTACAAAGTACAAGGAAAAATATCTTCAATTACATCTTTTTAGTTAATGTTCAAGCTCAACATTTAGATTTTCCACAAATGAGAAGCTGGAATAAAACAACGTATTCATTATAGGAAAAATATACAGAAAAATATATGATCCGTTAATTAAAAAATTAGCCATATCAAAATAAAAGTGCAGACAAGAACATAGAAATAAGGCAATGGCTTCTTGTTTATAGGACATGGAATATTATGTCATATCTTGTAAAGGACTAATGAGAGTGCTAAAGGCTGAAATGTAAAATAGATTCATTAATATGTGGAGCACTGGAAACCGTGTGCAGCATTCTCCTTTTTTTTGTCACTTTCAAGCTTCAGCACTAGTTACAAGTTTTCCTAATGATGTGTGTCTGTCTCACACTTTGAATGAAGTCACTGGACTTGCATTGCCTCAGTAGTACATCCAGATGTCAAGTTTGGTATTACAGTAACTGCCAAGGTAAGCTGATTGATTCCCACTCGAGCCTCCCACGCTAAAAATAGATGCACTAAAAGATACTCAAAGGTGCTCAGGATAAAAGCGCTCATCAAAGGACACTGTCACCTCAACATTAGTCAGTTGTCTTCACCCTAGTCTTTGTACGTTTTGTGTTTATTCCAGCCAATCTATGTTAAAACTTAATGGGTTTTAAATGTACCTGAGCAGCACTTGGTCTTTTCTCAGGGTCCCACTGCAGCATGTCTTTCATCAGCGTGATCGCCTCGTGGCTGGCGTTGGGGATCAGGGATCTGAGGCTGGTGGGGACACACTTTGGGAAGCGGAAGTTCATCGAGGTGGCCAGGCTGTAGCCCTCAGGCCAGTCCGACTGATGTGGTGAAAAACGAGAGGAAAGAATAAATGAGTCATCTGTGAGTTTGTGTGCAGCCTTGTCCGTGCCTACATGCTTTCATGACAGTATCAAATACAAAATCACAAATAATATTTTACCTTTTGAACTGTAAAAGAAATCCAGTATGTCACAAAACAGAATCGTTTGTTACCAGTGTCTTACAACTAAATTTTAATGGTTTGATGTTAGCATCATAGAATGGCAGTGGTCCAGATAGAGAGGGTGTCACCGTAATTTATGACACCTGTTGTGATGGTTCACCTTCTTCAGCGTTCCCAGCACCTGACAGATCTTGAAGATCTCGTCCACCTCGCTGTTGCCAGGGAACAGGGGTCTGAGTGTGTAGAGCTCCGCCATGATGCATCCCACGGCCCAGATGTCGATGGGTGAGCTGTAGGAGTTAGACTTTAGCAGAACCTCTGGGGCTCGGTACCTGTCATAACAGCACGGGAGGATATTTAAGGAACATATATATATAAATATATATATATATATATATATGTATAGTGATTGAACTCTACTCTTGTTTAAATTCCTCTTTTTTGTTAATGTCTTATTTTCCATGCTGTATTCCTTTGATATTTGTTGCTCAATTAACAAAATTTCCCAACAGGGTTCATTTATTTCATCTTATCTTACACAGAATAAACGTTTGTGTCTCTTACTAGCAACTAGCTACTGTGTTGATTGTTAATTAAAGGATCAGTTCACTCAAATTACAAAAGAGCGTATTTCGTGGTATCTAGCCATGTAGATAGTATTGGTTTGATTTGTCCAGCTTTTAAGACATCTTTCTGTGCAATATCTGCTTCAACCCCAAAGCAATGAAGGTGAGTGGAATCTTTAATGAAATAGATTTAAAGAAATCAACAGTGGCATCTCTTTCCAGGAACTGTGTCCTGGTTGCTCTGGATGATCTACAGACTTCACTGGGAACAGTTTTCATTGGAACTATTTTCTATGAAGAAATGTTCCCAATAAAAGTGGTTGACAGCTTGTTTTTTGGATTATCAAGATTAAGGGGTCATTGTTTCTGAAAAATTTTCTAAATGGAATTTTGCACTGCTGTCAGCACCACGAGCGAAATCCCATTCACCTCTATGGTATTAAAACCTGGGTAGTTACAACCAAAACTATCTGCATAGCTAAAGGAGGTAAGTGAGAAAATGTATTTTTTGTTGTTTGGGTAAACCTACTTTTTAAGAAAGAAACACAGAGACATTTGCATATTTTTGACTGATTGAATGTATGAATACGTTTTAAATTTTTGTCAAACCAAAGGTGGCGAATCCCAAATCAGATGACATA